>NW_026734345.1:217500-517500 GCF_949786415.1 Peromyscus eremicus
TGGAACAGGGACATAGAGGAAGGGCAGGGAGGATGATACCATGATAGATGAGGACATCATGGGAATAGGAAGAGGCAGGGCACTGGGGAGGCTCTCAGGAATCCACAAAGTTGACCCCACTTTGTTCTGCTGGCAGTGGTCCAGAGGGTGCCTGGATCAGTCTACCCTAATGATCAGCCAAACAAATAACCTAGCTGTCATCAAAGAGCCTTTGTCCAGTGACTGATGGAGGCAGATGCAGAGATCCACAGCCAGGCACCAGGCTGAGCTCTGGGAATCCAATGGATGAGAGAGAGAGGAGAGATATTGCACGTGAGGGACATGGAGATCATGATAAGAGGACTTGCAGAGATGACTGGCCACACTACTGGAAGCCCATGAACTGTGGACTAATGGCTGTGGAGCCCCGTGGAACTTGACTAGGCCCTCTGGATACAGAAGATGGTTGTGTGGCTCAAACTGTTTGGGGGACATCCAGGCAGGGCGATCGGGATCTGTCCCTGGTCTATGGGCAGGCTTCTGGAATCTGGTGCCTGTGGTGTGACACTTTGCACAGCCTTGGTGCAATGGGAAGGGACTTGGATCTGTCTAGGCTCAGTGTGCTGGGCTCTGCAGACTCCCCATGGAAGACCTCTGTTTGGGGGATGTGGGGATGCGGGGTGCCTTGGGAAAGAGTGCTGGGGGTGGGAGGACTGAGGAGGGGGGATCTGTGGATAGTATGTGGAGTGAGTAGAAAATTTCTTAATATAGAAAAGTGAAAAAAAAGAGAGCTTACAGTGCTGTGGGATGGTCTGTATGTCAAGTGTGTTGCTGATTGGTCAGTAAATAAATCACTGATTGGCCAGTGGCTAGGCAGGAAAGATAGGCAAAACAAGGAGGAGAATAAAGCTGGGAAGTGGAAGGCTGAGTCAGAGAGACACTGCCAGCCGCCACGATGACAAACAGCATGTGAAGATGCCGGTAAGCCACGAGCCACGTGGCAAGGTATAGATTTATAGAAATGGATTAATTTAAGCTGTAAGAACAGTTAGCAAGAAGCCTGCCACGGCCATACAGTTTGTAACCAATATAAGTCTCTGTGTTTACTTGTTTGGGTCTGAGTGGCTGTGGGACTGGCAGGTGAGAGAGATTTGTCCTGACTGTGGACCAGGCAGGAAAACTCTAGCTACATTACAGCTCTTGCAGAGAACAAGAGTTTGGACTCAGCATTCTTGTGGAAGCTTACACCTGTCTGAAACTCAAGTTCCAGGGGCTTGTATGCACTATTTTGGCCTCCACAATCTCCTGCACATAAACTAACAAAGAAAAACATACATACATTCAAGGAGGTTAAATGAAAAACCAAATACTTATAAAGACTTGTGACTACAATCTAGTCTACATGTACCTTTACAGGGATATAATCATTGGGACAGTATAGTGTAGAATTCCCTCACAGGGCTTTTTGATTTTTCAAGACACTTTCTTTACAAAATACTACCAGCAATAATTTTACAGTGAGTCAAGGGTATATGTGAAGACACAGGTTGTTATTTATAAGGACATTATTATTGATCACATACTTGTAAACAAAATTAAATGATTGGATTTTATTTGTGCTGTAAAAGGGCCACAGAACATTGTAGGTCCCCAGACCTTCCCTAGCTCAACTGACTCAATGATAGAAGTACCACTCAGGCTATAAAACTCACCACCTAGCAGTACCACCTGCCAAACTGAATCAAAAGCCTAATCCATGATAGTCCTTATAGTACTGGGAAAGTCTCAAAATGTACTGACTTTGCTTTTTAGCTTCTGTGGATCTGCTTTTGGCTCACTGTTCTTGGTAACTGAAGTATGTCAACCCAGAACATGGTTCTTTTGCTTCAAATCTCACCCTGAGAAATGCTCAGTGCTACACTGGGGTCCTGAACATCAACTGTAGATGACATAGAGCTAATGAAGACACTATTTGGCTTAAACCTATGTCTGATCAGTCTACTTTTGTGAATATCACAAAGCAGTGCAGCACCCTTCCAGGCCCCTTCAAAAGTGCAGGTTGGATAGCAGAAGAAAGTCAACCTGAAGAATTTCTCCCCGCAGTAAACACTTACCTGTCTCATTGGAAATCTCATTTGCTGGGCAGGGGGTGCAATCAAAACAGCAGGCTGCCATTCCTTCTTGATGGATTTTTCTGAATCCAGGGTGACAATCAACACTGCATACAGCAGAGGGCATCTGAGGAAAAGCAGACAGATGCTGGGCAGGAGTTTGACTACTTCTTCAATAGTTATAGCATCTCATCATGTTGAGTAGTTAACAAGTTTTCATTCTGTACATGACCTGAGTGAACACATTTCTTTCAGTACTTTGTACAAGTCCACACATGAATATATGAGAACAAATTGATGAAGTGTTGAGGTGCATCTGAACTACTAAAAGTTCAGGAAAGTCTAGGAGTATATGTTGTGTCACCACTGGAATGCCTGAATGAACACCCTACACACCCATTGTGTAGCTTAGCTTTGTCAACTTGACACAAAGACTAGATACAAGAAAAAAAAGAAAAAAAACTTCATTGAGAAATTGTCTCTGTCTAATTGATCTCTGGTCATATTGTTCACCTAACTTTTAGTTTTTCATTAATTCTGAGAAGCACCTCCACACTTGATTCCATTTCTAAATTTAGTGGAAATGTTTTAAGTTTCTCTCCATGTAGTACAATGTTTTCTATGTTCTATTTTATAAAAAACTTATTTTGTCAGAAAATGTCCTTTCTGTTTTTCAAATTTGTTTTTTATGTTTGCTTTCCCTGAATGGATGCTGGAAATCACTCAAGATATTTTCTGTATCTTTTTCAATGAGCATATAATTTATATCCTAGCATATATTTATGTGACATAATATACTTGATTGATCTGTGTATGTTGAAACAGGCTGACATCCCTGTAATATAGTCACCTTGTGTGTAGGGACTGATCTTCCTGATGTGCTCTTGAGACCTGTTCACCAGTATTTACTTGAGAATTTCTCCATTCATGTTCATTGACTGGAGTACAATTTTCTTCTTTCTGATTCACTTTACCTGCAATGGTCTTTTTCCTATACTGCGGAGACTCTGTTCTTCTTTATGAGTACAGTAGCAAGACAATATTGTTTGTTTTTTTTTTAATTTCTTTGTCTGTGTCCATTGATTAGAGAATGGGATTCTTCAAATTCAGTTATTAATGAAAGCTATTTGGTGATTATTGTCAATTTGT
The DNA here is from genome assembly GCF_949786415.1 of Peromyscus eremicus. Taxonomy (NCBI): domain Eukaryota; kingdom Metazoa; phylum Chordata; class Mammalia; order Rodentia; family Cricetidae; genus Peromyscus; species Peromyscus eremicus. Next base: position 220,740 of record NW_026734345.1, read on the forward strand.
GTTTTTGTAAGTTTTGATGGATTTAAAACCTTTGCTTTTCTGTCTAGTGATCTAGTGTAGTCTACATATTCCTGTGACATCTACTGATTAACTTAATATTCATTGTAAAGGAGTGTGATGTGTAAAGATACTGTGGAAGTGTCTTCCTTAATGATGTTCCAGTGGCTAAATATTCCTGCAATTTGTGTTCACCATTACAAGTTTTTCTATCTTCCTGAAATTATGAAGGACAGCTTTGTTGGGTATAGTAACTGAAGTTGGAAATTTTGTCTCTGTTTAAAACACTTAATTGATACACCCTCCTTTTAAAGTGTCTACGAATAAAGCTACTGTTATTATGATGAGGACTTTCAATGAAATTGACCTTCTCTCTTGTAACCTAAAATTTCTCTTTATTCTGCATAATTGAGATTTTAAGTAATATTCTAAAAAGGCAGGTCCTTTTCTGAACCTGTCTGTTGGGCACTCTGACTGCCTCCTGTATCTGGATGGCCATATTGCCCCTGCATTTGGTAAAATTTTGGCTGTCATTTTATTAGAAATACCTTTGGTCCTTTCACATGTTGTCCTCCTCTTGTGCCTGTACTTTCTTAATTTGGTATTATATTGATCTTCATCATTCCTTATTGTTTTATATAATGAGTTATATAATTGTATAATGAATGAATTATATTATATAATTATATTGTTTTATATAATGAATTATAATTCGTCTGTCTTGTTTCAAGTCCCAATAGCCTGGCTTCTACTTGAGATATTCTTTTAGTAACACATTTTATACAGTTTGCTGTGTGAATTGTTGTGTCTTTCATTTTAACAATGGTAGTATGGGGCCGGGCGGTGGTGGCACATGCCTTTAATCCCAGCACTCGGGAGGCAGAGCCAGGTGAATCTCTGTGAGTTCGAGGACAGCCTGGGCTACCAAGTGAGTTCCAGGAAAGGCACAAAGCTACACAGAGAAACCCTGTCTTGAAAAACCAAAAAAAAAAAGAATGGTAGTATGAATTCTCCATTGTTATTGTACCTTTATTGAATTTTTGTCTCTCCTTCATTCAATTCCTTATTATTTGCAAGTGTTTGTCTAATTGGATTGTCCTTAGAGGTAATTTGAATGCTCTTTGATTTCTGGAACATTCTTACAACTATTCTTTGAAGTCTATGTTTAGTATGTCATTGAGTTCACTGTCATGTAAGCCTATGATTGTATCATTTGGAGTCCTGCTTCCTCACTGTTTGCAAGTTTCATTTCTGCTTACAATTTGCATATCTAGAATACGGCACATATTGTTTTGATTTTATTCCTCCCTATCATTTTGTTGGATGTTTTGTAATGTTCGTTCAAGTTAGGCCTGGTAGAAGCACGCTTGTGATTTCATTGCTCTCTTCTGATCTAGTGGTACAGGCTAGTAGCTAAAACTTCAACCCATTTGCTCTGTTCTCTGAGCATAATTTTCTCATCACTGTGAAAATAGCCCTCCTGTACCATACTTTTCCCCAGTGATGTGCCAGGGTGCTACAGGCCAGGAAAAAAATATCAAAAAAGCACAAAACAAAAACAAAACAGGGCCAAAAAAAAGAATATTAACTCCTTATTTAACTCTATCTTAGCAACTTGAGATATCACTTCAGGTTAAGTTTGCACACTTTCTGGAAGTAAACCCCTTTCAAACTCAACATACAACATTATAGTAGGCAATGTAGTTCAGATACTATAAAACCAGATACATCAGAATCAATACCTACAATATATCTGGGAACACATAATGGAATATTTTATTTTCATTTTTTTTCAAAGCCAAATTATTATAATTATGAGTGCCTGTCCAACCAAGCAAGGAAAAGTACAAGTCTTTCTGTTCATTTTTTCATTTGTTTGTTTGTTGAATGAGATATGCAAGAATTAAGGTGCAAAAAATGCTCTTCTAAGGAAGGATTCATTTAGAAATTATGACTGAGGGCTGGAGAGGTGGCTCAGCAACATATCTTGCTGTTCAATCTCCCAACTCCTACACTTAGGCTCAGAATTGTCTTCAGTTCCTGGGTATCATAATCCCTCTGTGGGAATGCTTACATACCTAATACTCATATGGAACAGATATATACAGGCAAAACATCCATATACATAAAAATTCTAAAAAACAAGTTTTAATTAATAAAATATCTAAGGTGGCCCATGAAAATGTGAATGTATTGTTCGAGAAGTAGGCAGTTTAGGACCTCCTAGTCAAAGCACTTGAATAAAATTATAGAATATAAATTAATGACTTGCATATCTGTTTCTAGTTCCAAGTCTTTCCTTACAAATAGCTTCAGTCTTTCCAGCATGTGGATTCAACAAAAAAGAAGAAAATCAATAGGCAGCAATCAATGGAACCAAGAGAATATTGATAAATTTACTGTGAATAATAGCAAGTGTTGGTCATATCTAGTTTTATATTTGTTTATAAATCAGAGTGTTTCTGATATGATAAAAATATGTGTTTGTCTTAGATTTTCAAAACCTTACCAAAAAATCATATTTTTAAAATCTGAATTGAAGAAACATCATCCAAAAGTTTAAAATTATGTCTTTACATGATCATCCATCTAATTTCACTAAGTCACAGAGAAACCCAAATGGCCTCTCTTGACAGTGGCTACAACTCTGAAGTGTAGTACATCAATACATTTTAGTCAGACCCACCTGTCTACTTCCTGTGGACCACTCTGTCATATCTTCATATAAATGGAGCTGTTGACCATGTGGAAAATATGGCTTAAACTCTCCTATTTTCACCTTAAGTCCAACACCATGGGGGAAATTAGAAATGTGGTAAATGCCATACTCTGCTTGCAGTTTTTCTTTCTGATTCATATTTATTACATCTCCAACAGGATTAACAAAATGCATATTCTTCAGAAATAGGTGAAGCTGAAAGATAGGCAATATTCTTTATTTTAAGATGAAAATGATTTTATTTCATCCTAAGGCAAATTTATTGAAGGTGCCCAAGGGAGAAACTCAATGAAAGCATGTGAATAAATAAAGTTGTTGTGTTTCTAGAATTTTAATTCTCTCAGGGGAAAGCATCAAACACAAACAAAGACAAACACACAAACATCAAACATAAATATGCACCATAAACACACACATACACACACACAGACACACACACACTGACACACAAACACTTCCACACAAACACCCATGCAGAGGCACACACATAATACAGCCACACTCATTAATACACATACACACTGACACACACATATGGACAGACCTAAGCAATCAAATACAGACAAAGACACAGAAACACATAGGCACATAAAGACAAAAAACACACACAGAGAGACACACACTGATAAAAAAACATTCACAAAGAGACACACACAATAAATATATGCTCAGATACACAGTCATGAACAAACACAGGAGAGAGATATTCATACATGCAAAGTAGCACATCTATACACATGCATACAAAGTCACAGAAATGCATTTAGACAACCACAAAGACAAAAACATGTACACAGAAACAAACACAAAAACATACAGAAAATCAGATGCAAATATACTTACACACACAGGTACACAAGAAGGTGTTGAACTGAATCAGCACTATTTCCTGTAATATAGCTATCAGAGAATCACAAGGGTTAAGGTCCCCAGAGCCTACAGTGGTGTCAGAATCAGGTGAGTACACTTACGCAAACCATCCCTTATAGTGAACACCACATACATAACAAACATTGGTTTTGGTATGTGAGAGGCACTTTAAAGATTATAACATTGATGACACCAAGTACCATCCATTGAAAGATACAGTACCAAGCCGGGCGGTGGTCGCGCACGCCTTTAAACTCAGCACTTGGGAGGCAGAGCCAGGCGGATCTCTGTGAGTTCGAGGCCAGCCTGGTCTCCAAAGCAAGTTCCAGGAAAGGCGCAAAGCTACACAGAAAAACCCTGTCTCGAAAAACCAAAAAAAAAAAAAGAAAGAAAGAAAGATACAGTACCTGTGAGCAGTCGGAATCCAGTTCTCTCAGAGTCTTGATTTGCTGGTTTTCTACTTGTTGAAGAAGCATTTCATGGAGAGCATGGGCCACAGCATACACAGCATTGTATATATCATAAGCATCATCACTAAAGGCCATGTCAAAACTCTGTAGCATTAACCATTCCAGTGAGGCATTAGATGAGCAGTTCTCCAGTGTGTTACAGTTAGATGTGGAGGCTTCACAGCTAAAGTACATCCATCCCAGTCGTGCCAGGAATAGGTCTGTGTATTTGAAAGAGTTCAATGTCTGGACAAAATTTTTAAAACCAGAAATCTCAGCATGGTGGTGTGCAAAAGCAAGAGTCCCATGGAATGAGCCAACGGTGAAGTCTCTCGTACTTGTAGTGACATCCCACTGTGAGGTGGTGACCCATATTCTCTGTATATCCTGTGATTTCCACATTCTGAAGGACACAGCTAGAGTACTGCCTGTGTCACCATAAATGATAACAACATTTGTAGATGATGTCTCAATTTGCTTGTTATACACTTCAGCTCTTGACATGTATAACTCCATGTTGACTGGGATCATGATCACAAAGGCTAAGCAGACTCTTTGGACTTCACTTTCCCCTCTCAGATCTGAGAGAAATTGGAGACCCTGGTCATCATCTGAGATGGCTAGCCCAACCCAGTTCCAGTTGAAGTGAAGCATCAAAGAGACCATGGCCAGGGTCAGAGCTGTGTCCTTGGGGGCCATCTGATACAGACTGGGAAATTGTTCACGATCACTCAGGATAGGATGGAAAGGTCCGTAGGTGAGCTGAAGGACATAAAACACAGGGAGCAGCATAAGGTAGAAGACTGTCAGAAATCTCAATGGGAGCCCTGAGGTGTGTGAAGCACCAGTTTGAAATGACAGGAAGGGCTACTTTCTCTGTTACTACAGTTATAATACACTGTTAGAAACACGCAGAAAATCACCTTTCTACAATTTGTTCAAGGAAAATCACTTTGACTGCTAATTCTTCTTGTTATCTACATATCAAATGATGAATTGGAATGTCCCATTGAGTGGCTGATTAATCACACTTGAACTTGGTTTACATTAATGTGAAACCAATCTCCCCCTTATACTGTCGTCAGCATCAGCCTTAGCCAAAAAATGAGAAATATTCCATAATTTACACCCAAACAACCTCACCTGTGGATAATTGTAGAACACTAAAAGTTGTGCCAGGCTCATGGATGGTGTTAACATTGGTCCTGTAATCATTACACGACATTTGATCTTACGTTTACAGATGTAGTTAAGAAGAGGTCTATACCTTTTTGTAGTAACGTATATGAATTTTTGAAATGCTTGTTTATCATGAAAAAGATCTGTGAAGAAGTAAAACATGAGAGACACATTTGGTAGAAGATATAGATTCCTGTTGATTTCATCCACAGCAAAAGCCAAAGGCAGAGCAAATTGGTAGTTTTCAGGTGGTATTCTGAAAATAAAGCCACAGGATTTAGTATGGATAAGACTCTGTAGATGAATGCTTTGTAGTTAATACAAGGATTATCATGCATTCGATGTCATTTTCAGATATAGCTTGACAAATTCCCCTATGTTGTAAGGTTGGAAAAACAGGAGATACTTGAGAGCTTGAAAAAAACCTAAATGGTTGATGAGAGTGGATGTCACAAAAATGAGAAATGTGTTCTTGTCCACTTTGACAGAGAATTTGATCTTGGCAATTTGAGTAATGGATTCACATTTGATAAATGATATGTGTGTGTATGTGTAGGAAGCTTGAGAATGAATTTTTTTGCTGGGCCAGAAGAGGAAGCTGGATCCTGCAGAGCTGGAATTTTAAGTGGTTTTGAGGCGGCTGCCAACATGGGTGGTTGAAACTGAACTCAGATCCTTTGACAGATTAGCAAGTGCTCTTAACTGATGACTCATGTCTACAGCACCAGTTTATTACTACTTTCTATATTCTAGATATTCCTCAGTCTGGTAGAGCCAGTAGAGATTATTCCACCTGTGTGGGCTGCCTCCTAACATGCTCATAGCATTTTAGGCAGTCTGAAAATAGAACAACTATATGAGAAGATTAATGTTGATGGGATTATACACATTATTACTTTCCTTATCCTTATTTTACTATTTAAAAAATAATCATTTTCAGTGCCAGGATAAAAGCTTTAGAAAAACCTGTTAAACCTGTTAAAATGAATTATAGAGAAATTCAGATTCAGACAGAAGAAATTAACAGTGAAATTGTTTCAGGATTGGATTATAAGGTTACAGAAAGAAGGTCTATTTTTACACAATCACCCTTAATTTATCCAGTAATCATACAGCAGCTACCTGGTCAATTGAATGCACAAAATATTAGGACTCCAATTGAAATGTTATATTTACGAAAGTTTAAGGAGGCAATAGTATCTTATAGCATGCATTCCCCATTTGTAAAGCAAATGTTAAACTCCTGGTCAACTTATAATAAGATTATACCATAGGACTGAAGAGAGCGGGTAAATGCTGTTCTGGAACCCGGGGCACAGCTGCAGTGGCAAATGTGGTTCAAAGAGGTAGCTAAAAACATAAAAAATCAATGGAGGACTAAAGGTATATAAATCTCTCAGGATCAGCTTGTTGGAGAAGGCCAATATGCTTTAATACAAACAAAATGTTTATATATCCAAACCCTAATTCTATGTTGATTGGCAGCCTTGAATGCATGGAACAGAGTTGAAGAACCAGGAAAGAAAACTGAGTCATTTAAAATGGTTATACAGGGCCCAAAAGAATCCTTCATGGATTTCTTACAAAAAAACAATTTCAGCAGGAAAGACAATGGTCTCAAGTTCAGAAGCTAGCAAAATAATAATCAAATGTTTGGTTTTAGAGAAATAGAATGCAGCATGCAAGAGAACAATCAGGTCATTAAAGGCAAGATCTGCACCCTTGGAAGATTGGATTAGGGACATGTTTACTGTTGAGGCTCATGACAATGATGATATGTGGATAGGAGAAGCAATTTCAAGAGGTTCGAGGAATGTCAGACCTTTTGGATTTGGAAAGCAAGGACATTTGAAAAGGGACTGTAAACAGGCCATTTCCTAGAAACAGTGTTTTTTCAAGGAACAATGGCAACAGAATTACCCTTCCTTCTGGAGTATGCAGAAGGTGTGGTAAGGGAAAACACTGGACCAACGAATGTAGATCAACAAGGGACAGGCAAGGTAATACTTTGCCTCAGTCTTTGGGTAACTCCCAGAGGGGCCTCAGGCACACCCCAACAACAAATCCAGCTCAGACCTTTCCTGCAGTCATAGAAGAAACTCCTACTCAGAGCAACTAAATAACCCAATGCCTATTAGAATAAACCAGGCTGCTTGGGGTAATGGAACACCTGAGACAGAGAGAACAGAAAATTCAGGAGAAACCATGAAGGAATTTTTTTGGCAAACTTCTATAAATGAACAAAGACCAAAATTAACAATAAAAATAAATGGTGTTTTGTTGTCTGGTCTGGTAGACACAGGTACTGATGTGACCATAATTGCACCAGAATTTTGGCATCCAACTTGGCCTCTTCAGGAGGTAAACGGTCAGCTGTTAGGGATTGGAACATTATCGCAGGTGAAACAGAGTGCAAGATGGCTCAAATATTTAGGTCCAGAAGGACAGAGAGGAAAATTAAAACCATATGTGGTTAACATACCTATGAACCTGTGGGGTCGAGACCTGTTGCAACAATGGAATACTCAGATTAACATCCTTCCAACCTCAGAAACAAAACACAAACTAGCACATGTTTCTTAGAGAAATATTAGAAGGTATTATTTTAATGAATCGTCACCAGCCATCCATATTATTCAAGAACAGAATACAACTGATGATCATCCAAAGACACCTTTAATATGACAGACAAGCCTGTATGGGTTCATCAATGGCCTTTAACAACAGAGAAACTCCAGAATTTAGAAAAGCTAGTAGAAGAACAGATAAATGCTCTGCATTTTGAAGAATCAACCAGCCCTTAGAATTCTCCTGTATTTGTTATTAAAAAGAAATCTGGTAAATGGAGAATGGTAACAGACCTTAGAGCAATTAACAAAGTAATTCAGCCAATGGGCTCTCTACAATCTGGAATTCTATTGCCTACACTGTTACCAAAAGGATGGCCTCCTATAGTTATTGATTTAAAAGACTGTTTCTTTTCAATACCCTTACAAGAAAAAGACAGAGAAAGAATTGCTTTCACAGTACCTACTTACAATAATTCTAAACCAGTTAAGAGATATCAATGGAGGGTCCTCCCAAAGGGAATGTTGAATAGCCCAACCCTGTGCCAATATTTTGTACAACAGTCATTGGAAGTGATAGGTAAAAAAATTTCCTAAATCTGTAATTTATCATTATATGGATATTTTACTAGCTGACCCAAATGCAGATACTTTAGAAAGAATGTTTGAAGAAGTAAAGAAAATTTTGCCTTGCTGGTGATTACATATTGCTCTTGAAAAGATACAAAGAGGAGATTCTATTAACTATTTAGGATATAAAATAGGTCTACAAAAAATTAGACCCCAGAAGGTAAAAAATTGGGAGAGATTGATTACAGACTCTTAATGACTCTCAACGATTATTTGGAGACATTTCTCATCTAAGAACTATTGTTGTGGTAAAAAATTATGAACTTAATAATTTGTTCAAAACCTTAGAAGGTGACAAGGACTTAAATAGTCCAAGAGAATTATCACCTGAAGCTGAGAAAGAATTGGCCTTGGCAGAAAAGAAAGTACATGAAAGATACATGGATTGTATCCATCCAAAGCTGGATTGCATTTTGGTTATTTTACCCTCTAGACATTCTCCTACAGGAATATTAATGCAAAGGGTAGATATTATATTGGAATGAGTATTTTTACCAAATAAACCAAATAAAAAATTAAAAACTTATGTGGAAAAAATCTCTGACTTGATTTGGAAAGGAAAATTGAGACTTTGTCAATTAGCAGGAATATACCCAGCAGAAATTGTTTTACCTTTAACTAAGGAGGACATTGAAAAGTTATGGACAGAAACTGAACCTTGACAAAGAGCTTGCAGTAATCTTGTGGGAAAAATTAACAGCAAGTAACCCAAAATTGATAGAATTGATCTTATAAAGAGAGCTGATTGGATTTTTCCTTGAATTGTATGGGAAAAATGCATATCCAGAGTTCATACATTTTATACAGATGTAAGCAAACAAGGAAAGGCAGGTTACAAATCAGAAAATTTAAGTAAAGTGGTTCAAAGTCCTTATAATTCAATTCAAAAATCAGAATTGTATGCAATTCTGATGGTATTAATGGATTTTTCAGAACCTCTCAACATAGTTACTGACTCTCAGTATGCTGAAAGAGTGGTATTACATATTGAGACTGCAGAATTTATCCCTGATGAGTCAGAATTAACTTCACTATTTATTCAATTACAAGATACAATCAGGAAAAGGAGTCATCCTTTATATATAACTCACATCCAATCCCATACTGATTTGCCAGGCCCTCTAGCACAAGGTAATGATGAGATTGATAAATTATTGATAAGAAATGTGCTGGAGGCCTCAGAATTTCATAAAAAAAAACATCATGTCAATACTAAAGGTTTAAAAAAAAAGATTTTTTCCAAAACCTGGCAACAAGCCAATGAAATTGTAAGGAAATGTCCTACTTGTTCCTTTAACAATCAGACGCCATTACCAGCAGGATGTAACACAAAGGGTACTTAAAGGAAAAAAATCTGGCAGATGGAAGTTTTTCACTTTGCAGAATTTGGAAAATTGAAATGTGTACACCATACCATTGATACTTATTCAGGATTTCAATGGGCAACTTCTTTGAGTTCTGAAATAGCTGATTCTGTAATCACTCATTTGCTAGAAGTTATGGCCAACATGGGTATACCTGTCAAATTAAAACTACAATGCTCCTGATCTCAGACTGCTGGAAAGACTTTACCCTGGAGGAGGAGGGAATGGAGGGTGGGCTGGGGGGAAGGTGAGGGGGATGGGAGGGGAGAACAAGGGAATCCGTGGCTGATATGTAGAACTGAATTGTATTGCAAAATAAAAATTTAAAAAAATTTAAAAAAACTACAATGCTCCAGCATATGTCTCTGTTAAAATGTAATGTTTTTTTGCTTATTACAATATAAAGCTTATTACAGGTATACCACATAATTCTACAGGCCAAGCAGTAACAGAAAGATCAGACAGAACTCTAAAGGATATGCTAAATAAACAGAAAGCGGTAACAAAACCCCAAGAAATAGACTACATATGCTCTATTAACTTTGAATTTTCTCAGTGCTAATGAGAAAGGAACAACACCTGCAGAGAGACACTGGATAATAGAAAAAACCACAGAATTAAGTCAACCTATATATTTTAAGGATATGCTGACCACAGAATGGAAACCAGGATATGTGTTACATTAGGGACAAGGTTTTGATTTTATTTCTACAGGAGAAGATAAGCTGTGGATATCATCAGAATTGATAAAGGTTCGATTTGAACAAGAGAGACCTCTTAATTAGACGAGGTGATAGTTCATCAACCAGCATAACCATCCAATTTAAACTAACTTATACCATTAATACATGCTTTTTCATTTAATCAAATAATAACTTGCCAATAAGGAACCTCCCCAAAATTAGTCTTGGGGAAAGGTTTTTGTTTTTGTCTTTTAAGATAATGAAGGCTAAGGAATATGAAGAACCCTGGACAAATGAGACAACTGAAGAAAAAGAACAAATCATCTGTCCCAAGAAAAAGAGCAAAATGATCTATTTTTATATCATGTATAAAATTTCATAACTTTTCCTAAATGTTTGTTTTGTTCTTCTCTAAAGACATTTAACACTATTGGACTTCTTGTAGTTCCAGTTCAATTAAAATTTAATGCTGGCTTTGGAGTTGGAGAATGGTTCTCTCCTTCTTTAAACTAAAGCATGTTGTTAAAAGAAAAATGCAAACTCTCTGTATCATGCCAGAAGAAGGGGCCATCTTCTGATAGGGGACAGGAGAAAAACCAAATTAATTAAGGGACTATTCTATTACTAATAATCTCAATTCTTTGATTCTATTCTGATTCTTTAAACTTTTTTTAAAGTATAAATTTTATACCAAAATTTACAAGATTAATACATATATTAAACTTTGTTAAGATAATAATAATGGTCATATAGAATACTAATTCTAAAAAAAGGGCTTCAGTTAGCTACCTATACATGTCTTTGTGTTTGAGTCTCTTATCGGATTTCTGCAAGAAATCACGGCCAGGCCTAACATCAACTGAAGTCTCCAGGAAGAAGATGGGGCCCCACAACAACAATAATTCCACATGAACAATAATAATACCACTAAGCCGACAAATATCATCTACAGATCAACTTTGGACAACAAACTGCTCAGAGCAATTTTGAGATGGCTAGCCGAGATGATCCAATTTCAATGACTACTTGAATAAGTACTTGAGATAAGCCCTGAACTTTGGCATTATGCTCAAACTGGACAACAAAAGGATATAGCTACCTTTCCTAGAATTTGACAATTAATCCAAATTTTTTCTTTTCAGAATAAAGATATCTTCACCCATATCCAGCAAGAAGCAATTTTAAGACGCTGACGCCCACATTCCGAAAGAGGTGGTGTTGGGTGGGTGGGTTTTTTTTTTTTTTTTGGTCTTTAAAAGGGTTTTGGGTCTGGGATAATTTTCATTGTTTAGGAGCGTTGATTACAAGTTGTTGTGAAGGGTTAAGAATAGGACTAAGCAAAGGAGATTAGATTTAAGGTTCTTATTTTTAAAAAAAGACAATTACTAGTTTTAAATACTTTACATTGGAGTTGATATTTTTACATTGTACACAAATTATATATATTGAGTTTGATATTGTTAGAAAATACTATATTTATATTTCTAATCTTGTTCAAGATATTGTATTTATATCATTCATTTAACAATGTAATGCAATTTGCTGATCCTTGAATATTAATTATTACCAACTATTAGGATATAAAGTAATGAAAGTTAGTAGTTAGACATTACAATCGAACTTGTAGTCACATTAGGTGTGTTTTCAAGATCAAGCAGATATATTTTAGACAGAAAGGTCATCTTCAAACCCTTCAGAGATCTACAGATTATGGCATTTAAAATGTTTCAGTAACTTAGAAAATTTTTCTTTTTTTTATTGACTATGAGACATGTTGGCTCCTGGCAGTACCAACCTACTTCAGAGAAAATATGGGCATTGAAGAAACTGCATATGGAGTTAACTTTCATTGTGGCAAAAGTCAGCCACTGAACAACAAAGTATCCTCAAATCAACTGCTGACAAACAAGACAAAATGGACAGACAGGACATGAAACAGGGGACTGCTGATTATTGCCAAAACAAGTGTGGTTGTTGCTTTAACAAAAGACATCTTCTGAGGCCAGGACAATATGGCACCATGCCTGAAGTGGCCTTTGCAATCTGGAAATGGCACAGTGCCCTTTTCTTCGAAGGCAGCTGAACAGACAGTGGACTGATGATTTCTGGTGTGCTGTGGAACAGCAACTGAAACAGTTATTTTTGAAGAGTAACTAAACTCACACCTCTCAATAGTAGACTGGCATTTAATAGAGGGATGTGGAGAAGAACAGGATGCTGAGATGAAGCCATACACACACAGCCAAGAAGAATTGACAGCTGAATGCAAAAAAACATCAACAATTTCCAGAATTTAAAATCCTGAATCATGACATGACACTAGTGGAATTCAGGTGTTTCTGGTACATGGACTGCTCTTACCAAATGTGAGGTCAAACTGTTGACCCTGTGTGTGTCCTAGCTCACAAATGAGTCTCTGTCAGATACACTAAGCCTATAGGCTAAAGATGATGCCCCAACACTGTGGAGAAACCTTGGATAACTGTCCAGGCAGCTGCCAGTTTCTGTCAACTCACATTTATTTTGGAAGCTGCTTGGGTGCACTTCCTATTTTTATTTTTGTTAGGTAATATTTCCTTCTTAGGTCTCTGAGGGAAATGAAGATTAGATAGTTATAGTTACAGTTTAGATAGTTATAGTTTTCCTTGTTAAGAATTTTAGAAAAGAAACTCACTGAAGAGTAAGTGTATAAATTTGAAAGACATTATAAGATAGTTCTGTTAGTAATATAAGTTAGGATAGGAAGTGAATCAGGTACATTTTGGACTTACCAAAATAGGAGAGATAATGGAATTATTTTCTCTGAATTTGTTAAATGCAAATGGACTAGACACTGTTTAGGTATTTATTGCTTGTATATATGGTATATAGTTACTGTATTTTTGTATACAGTTTTTCTTATACTAATTATAAGTTTTTTCCTTTTGTTAAAATAGAAAGGGGGAAATATAGTGATATTTTACATGTGCTGAAATGTGATTTTATTTGTATGTTAATAAATAAAGTTGCCTTGGTGTCAGAGCCAATAGCAAGCCATAGCAAGAGCCAGGCTGTGTTGGCACACACCTTTAATCCTGATCACAATATAGACAGATCTCTGTGTGTTCAAGGATACAGTCAGCATGGAGACACATGCCTTTAATCTCAATACCAACCATCGAAGACCTGGAGGCAATGATGTGGAGGTCATGTGGTTGGGTTTACAACCAATGAGAAGGCAGAACAGAAAGTCAATAAAAAGACAGATACACAGGAAGTAGGTCTCTTGCTGAGGGGAAGGACAGTGGCGGCAGTGAAGGGTAAGAAAGGATTTTTAGTTTCAGCTCTTAGCTACTTCTCTGACCTCTTGGGCTTTTAATTCTGCATTTGGCTCTGTATTTCTTATTTAATAAGATTGTTACATCTGTGTTTCTTATTTAATAAGAATGTTACATCTACATCCAACCTTGGTGGAAGAATGGGTGCCTGCTCTCACTGCAGCTTGATATACCAGGACTCACTGATACCAATGGGATTCCTGTCTGTGTCTAAATAATAACAGTGAAGGAGAATTGGATGTTGGGAGGTTGGAGGATAAAGGAGCTGGACCTAGAAAGAGGGAAGGGAGGGGAACCTTTTGGTGGAATGTAAAATCAAGAAAATAAATAAATAAAATATAATAATAAATATAAAAAATGAAAAAGAAACAAATACACAAAGAAGACCAAGGGAAGCAAATTAAGAAAAAAAAAAGTCTACAAGAATACTGTTCTCTCCACTTTGTGTTATCCAACTACTGTGCATGGGACTGGTCCTGAATTGTGTCTAATAATGTACTCAGTGAGACTCCACTGGAGAAAACAGATTTTCCCTTTCAAAGCAGGTATCAGTTTCACATAGCTTCTTTTTTAGGGGTGAGAAGTTGTGTCCACTTGCTCCTCACAATTATGAGACATCATCTGAACTTGTACCATTTGAACCTCAACACGTATTGGTCACGCTCTCACAGTTTGGGTGAGCTTATATACATATCAGTGCCATTGTGTCTGGAAGACACTGCTTCCTTGGAGTTATCCATCACCTTTGACTCATAATTCTGTCTGTCTCCTCTTCCGTATAGATCTCTGAGCCTTGAGTTAAAGGAATTGATGAGACAACTCACTGAAGACAATGTGCTCCAAAGTTCCTCACTCTCTGCACACACTGTGCACTTGTGGATTTCTGGGTTAGTTCCCATCGACTACAAGAAGCATCTTCTCTGGTGAGAGTTGAGTGATGCACTGATCAATGAGTATAGCAGAATATCATTAGGACTCTTTTTGTTTCTGAGTTTCTTAAACAGAATAATAGTACTAGATTTTCCCCTATGTCTTTGACATGTATACACTGAGGTTCTAGGAATCTTTATCCATATCAGGTCGAGTTCCATTTCATGGAGTGGACTTTAAGTCCAGTCAGACATTGCTTGGTTAAACCCCTAATATTTATGCCATTTTTGTACTTATGTATCATGCAGGCAGGTCACCATTGTAGATCACAGAGTCTGTAGCTGGATTGGTAGTTACAATTCTAATCTGGTAGAATGCAGAGTACCTTCCAGTACCATGAATGCAAGTCAGTGGTGGTGAAGGCTTTAGGTAAGCACTAGCTTGACCTCTCCATGTTCAATGAAATAGTAAGTGGTGTGTTCTGCAATAAAGTTTTACCAGAAACTTGTATGGAGTAACCCATAATCTTGGGAATAGCAAATGATGTTTGGTAGTTTCCATAGATGCCCTCACCAAGATATGTAACCTGTTCCTGGCATTAGATAAATATTTGGTGCAGAAAATGTCTAGCTGGGGCACTAATCCCCACTTTATTTGGTGATTCCATTTAGATTTCCTTCACATGTGTAAATACTTTAGGAACCTTCCAAGTACCAGGTTTCCAAATAGTTTTCAACTGGCCTTGAGTGTGAGTTGTCCTTCTAAACACACCCACATTTACCATTCTCTGCCATTCACTCCCTATTTAATCTTCTATTTCTAGTTTGCCCTGTGTCTCTCCATAACAGTGTGTTCCATTTTCCTCTCCATGTTAGATCCTCCCCTCCCCCTGTCCCTTACTACATACTTAACTTCTGTGGTTATTCAGATGGTAGCATGCATATCAAAGTTTTAGAAGCTAATAGTCACATGTGAAAGAAAACATATATTTGTCTTTTTGGGGGGTCTTAGGTACATTTCTCAAGGTGATTTTCACTAGTTCCTATAATTACTTGTGTATTTCTGGAATTCCTTTTTAAAAGTTTATGCATTATTTTATATTCTGACCACAATTTCCCCTCCCTCCTCTCATCCCAATACTTTCCCCTGCCTCACTTATTCCTTGCCCCATCCACTCCTCCTACTTTTCTATTCAGAAAGAGTCAGGCTTCCAATGCTTATTGACAAATTATAACATATCAAGTATCAGGAAGACTAAGCAACTTCCCTTATATTAAGGCAGCCCAGTATAAGGAGTAGGGTCCCAATGCCAGCAAAAACGTCAGAGATAGCCCCTCTTCCCACTGTAAGAAGTCCCACAAGAAGATGAAGCTGCACAACTGTCACATATATGCAGAACACCTTGGTCACTATCATGCATGCTCCCTGTTTTTAGTTCAGTCTCTGCGAACTCCTATGATCTGAGGTTAGATTTTCTGTGGGTTTTCTTGTGATGTCCTTGATCACTCTGGCTCCTATGCTCTTTCTCTCTCTCTCTCTCTCTCTCTCTCTCTCTCTCTCTCTCTCTCTCTCTCTCTCTCTCTCCTGTAGGATTCCCCAAACACAGAACAGGGTCTGACTGTAGGTCTCTGGCAATGTTCAGGAATTTCTTTTAAAAAAAATATTACAAATGAAAAATAACCCCTTATAATTCAAATGTGCTATGATATCATTATCCATTCCAAAGTTGATGAGTTTCTAGGATGCTTACAATTTCCAACTGTTAAAAATAGAACAAGAATGAAAATGACAAATAAGTATCTGTGTAGCAAGATGCAGAATACTTTGAGTATGAGCCCAAGAATAGCATAGCTGGATCTTGAAGTAGATAGATCCATAACCTCATAAGGAATTGTCACACTGGTTTCCATAGTGGCTGCACATGTTTTTACCAGAACAAGCAATCGATAATGTTCCCCGCTCCTGGAATCCTCACCAGCATGTGCTGTCATTTGTATTATTGATCTTGGCCATTCTGACTGATGTAAGAGGAATTTTCTAAATAGTTTTTATTTGTATTTCTGAGATGGCTAAGGATGATTTCTTTAAGTGTTGTTCACACATTTGTGTTTAATCTTCTGAGATCTCATGGATTAATATTTTACCCCATTTTTAATTTGGCTATTATTTGCTTGATGTTCTTATGCATTTGAGTACTAATCCTTAATGTTCAGTTTCCTACCAATATTTGTTGAGTAGACTGAATCTTCTACACTGGTTGTTGCTGAAAACTTTTTCAAATTTCAGGTGATTATACCTGTGGAACTGAATTATGAGTTTTCCATTTTGCTTTCCCAAAATAATTATATGATATACAGTTAGCACTCTGATCCTCTGTTACTGTTGCCCTGGGTTATAAATGGAACACATGCATTGTGATACCTCCAGTGCTGTGGGATGTTCTGTATGGCAAATGTGTTGCTCTGATTGGTCAATAAATAAATCACTGATTGGCCAGTGGCCAGGCAGGAAGTATAGGCGGGACAAGGAGGAGAAAAAGCTGGGAAGTGGAAGGCTGAGTCAGAGAGCTACTGCCAGCCGCCATGATGAGAAACAGCATGTGAAGATGCTGGTAAGCCACGAGCTACGTGGCAAGGTATAGATTAATGGAAATGGATTAATTTAAGCTGTAAGAACAGTTAGCAAGAAGCCTGCCACAGACATACAGTTTGTAAGCAATATAAGTCTCTGTGTTTACTTGGTTGGTTTTGAGCAGCTGTGGAACTGGCAGGTGAGAGGAATTTGTCCTGACTGTGGGCCAGGCAGGAAAACTCTAGCTACACTACAGCATTGTTTCCTTTCTTCACCTTTGCTTGGTCTATCTGGAATCTGATTTTTTATGGGAAATTTTGGATTGTTTTTGCCTATTTTTTTTAGTTATGTTTCAATGGAATTTTGATGGAGATTGCATAGAATCTTAGATTATTTTGGTAATGTAACCAAGTATTAATGTGCAATACTGATTGTGCCAACACATCACCATATCAGGTAGTTTTATCTTCCATTGTCTCCTTTTTCTCTCCTCACTGTTACAAAATCTTCACCATGAAGAACCTTGACTTGTTTGAATTTATTCTCAGGTATTTTATTGTAAGAAGCTATTGTAACTGTGGTTGCTTTCTTGACTTCTTTCTCAGTATCATCATTCTTTGTACACAAAAATGATATTTTGTCTCTTGATTTTGTATTCTCCTGTTTTCCTGATGGTATACATTAGGTCTAAGACACACTCAGGGAGTGTTGACCACCTCATGTACAAGTTCATACCATTTGCTGGTGAAAAAGTTTGACTTCTTTTCTTGATTCATTCCGTTCTTTTTTCTGGACTTATTGTTTTAGCAGAAAATGAGCAAGACTTACTTTTGTAATATATGAATGAGTGTCCTCCCTCCTTTTGTGTTTTTAGGGAAGGTTCTCAGTTGTCTTCCATTTGATGTAATGCTGGACATGGGTTTGTCCTGTGCAGACTTCATCCCATTGAGACATTATCCTTCTATCTCTAATGTTTCAGGGATACTGTAGATTATCAGATGCCTTTTCTGCATCTGTTGAGATGATCATGTCATGCCTGCCTTGTCTATTAAAGCTATCTGTGACATTCACTGAGTTTAGGTGTTAAACCATCTTTCTAACCCTGGAATGAAGCCACCTAGTCCACAGTGGATCTTGCTGATACATACTTGAATTTGGATTGCATGTATTTTCTGGAGAATATTTGGTTTAAGTGCATCAGTGACATTTGCCTATAATTGCCTTTTCCTTTATTCTGTTTTGATGATTCCTTATCTGGTTTTAGTGTCAGGGACATACTGAGTTTTTAAAATATCATTGTTTCTATTACCTTCCTTTCAATTTCTGAGAATTGTTTAAATGACATTCTTGTTGCATTTTCTTTAGGTATCTGGTAGAAAAATTAAACCAAGATGTGGCAAACACCTTAAGCAAATCTACTCTGAGGATTGAGATTGAAAGAGTAATCAAAAAAAAAAACATCTTCCACCTAAAAACCCACCAGACTAGTAGTAGTAATTACCAGATGCAAATAAATTTCCAATAACCAACACCAATGCTATTAAGCAATTAAATTATTCCATTCAGCAGAAATAGATGAAGTACTTTCTAAATATAGATATGAAGGCAATGTCAGCCTGATGTCCAAACAGACATGCTCCATTATGACCAGCTATTTGTAGATTCTTAATATAGTACTTTTAAAACCAATTAAAGAACACCTTAGATTAAATCATTCACAGTGATCATAGACTTCTTTCCAGAGATGTAACCATGAATCAGGATAAGGAAATCTATAAATGTAGTGTATTGCATAAATGGCTTAAGAAATGAATCACAGTGTCATCTGGCTAGATGCAAAAAATAATTGGGACAAAAATTCAACCTCTTTTCCTATCAAAGAACAAAAGAGAAACCAACAACAGGCTTCCATATTTGAGATCCTAAACACTTCACAGAAAATATTTACATCAAAATGACAGAATACAAAATTACCAAAAAACTCAGTTGTTTCCCTATAAACAAAGAACACATTTGCTAAGAAAGAAATTAAGGAAACTGCATTCACAATTGCCTCACAAATATGATAAAATAAACTTAATAAAAACTTGAAGGACATCAGTAATGAAAATTTTTAAATAATGAAGACTGAATATATCATTAGTAGATGGGGAAATCTTACACACACACACACACACACACACACACACATATATATACATATGAATACTCATTATTGTGAAAATGATTCCTTTAAAAAATTAATTGAGAGAACATAAGGGAATGGGGTGGTCGAACTGGAATTGGACAGAGTGGGACATCAATGAAAGAGATAACATGATAAAGGGAGACATCATGGGGATAGCTAGAAACTGAGTACTAGGATAGTTCCCAGGATTCCACAAGAATACCCCAGCTTAGACTACTAGCAATAGTGGAGATGGTGCCTGAATTGGCTTACCCCAGTGATTACATCGGTGAACACCCTATGTATCACCATAAAGCATTCATTTAGTAACTATTGAAAGCACTTGTGGAGATCCACAGCCAAGCACCAGGCTAAGCTCTAGGAGTTCAGTTGAAGAGAGAGAAGAGGGATTCTATGAGCAAGGGGCATCAAGATCATGATAGGTAAACCTACAGAGAAAACCATACCAATCTAGTGGGACCTCATGAACTTTGCCCAACAGCTGCAGAGCCTGCATGGGACTGAAATAGGCCCTCTGCATAATGGGGACAGTTGTGTAGCTTGATCTGATTAATGGGCCCCCTGGCAGTAGGATGAATATCCATCCCTGGAGCAGAAGGTGGCTGTTTGGAGCACACTATATATGAAGGAACAACTTTCACAGTCTTGATGCAGAGTGAAGGCCTTGGACCTGCCACTGCTGAATGTACCAGGCTCTGCTGATTCCCCATGGAGGATACCTTATTGGAGAAGGGAATGAATAGTGGTTTGGGGAGGGGAGAAAGCTGGAGGGGTGAGAGGAGGGAGGAGAGGGAGATACGTGGTTGGTATGTAAAATCAATAAAAAAAATTCCTTAACAAAAAAAGAAACCCGAAAAAGAAGAATACAGGTAAATGTAATTATCAGAGAATAAAATATTTAGATGTAAAACTACAGACACACACATCATTTATAGTAGCAGAGATGACCCAGTGTGTAGCCTCTCCATCCCAGTTCTCAAATGTTGACAGCTACAACAGGCAGCTCCTGCCCACTATAGCAAGTGAGAAGGAGGGTAAGCAGTCACCACTATAAGTGATATCCTAGCTTTTTCTGGAGGAAAACACAACATTTGAAATGCAGACATTCCTTTTTGACTTTGAAGATAGAGATAGATCTGGCCTTTGTAATCCCTAAAAACCTGTGACTGTGCATGTGTTCAAGTGAGGGAAGAACAAAGGACACACCCAAGTACCTCACAGTAGACAGATCTCATACATCCTTCTCCTCACAGCTGCAGAGGTGTGGAGTGATCACATGCAGAGTATCTGAAAGCTTAACTAAATGGCTACATGGATACTCTCCCCAGTGAGGAATGGCACAAATATTAGAGACCCTGCATGTGCACTAGGAGTCACACACTGATACATGTGACATTAGCAGACTCTGGAAGAGACTCGAATGAGCCTTGTGACTACTGAACTCATTGTGGTAGTCTGGAGTGTCTTGTTATAGGACACCCCTGTCTACCTCACAATGGCACCTGTGAAAAGGAAGGCTGCCTATGGTAGAACAAAGTAAAGAATGCTGTTTTCACTTGGCTTTCAGCCTTGTAAATGGAGGCTAATTGGAAGAAAATTTAAAAGTCTCATACCTTGTTAGTAGGAAAACAGTGATTATTACAAATCAAAACATATTTTGCATCAGACCTTGGAGATAAGATTGGGAGAAAGGACGGAAGCTCCCAGCATCTCTACCCATTCACACACCTATCACGCCTTATATGTCATGACATTTATATGAAAAATGCAAACACACTTACAGCACATCCAGGGCAAACCTGAAATTCTCTTTCAAGTCCACCTTCACTTCACTGCTCTGCCCTGCAATAAGGTAAAAGACACAACCTGTCACCACCTCTCCATGCTTGTATTCATTCTGCTTCATTCTCCAAAAGCACTTGGGGTGAGTGGGGTTGGACATGAGGAGAGGGATGTTCAGGAGCCAGAGGAAGAAATGCAGAGTGAGCATCAGGTCCTGCTTCCAAATCTCTAAGCTGGTAGTGTGGTCTGTGGATGCAGAAGAGTTTATCAAATGGATAACCATGTATACACATCTGCTTTTATGTCTGCTGCCTACTGGAGAGATCACTTATGTGGCTGAGATGCCTTACTCTCCAGGTGGTTCCACTACCCTGGAGAAATGTGAAGCACTCTCTGTCCTAGGGCTCTGCAGCTGACGTCCACGGCAGATGTACAAAAACATGGGTTGGAAAACAATCTGAGGACATCTCAGCCTCAGGTCCTATGACATCAACTCATATCCCTGGGTATTGAGGCCCATGGGAGAAAGCAATGGTGGGCAGATTGGTCCCAGGACAGTGTCAATGAGTTATTTGTTTCAACACCTTTAGAAATGACCTCAGCAGAAAATATCAGAAGATCGACAGTTAGATGTAAAGGTAAAGAATTGAAATGACCCATGACAATCAGAGTTTATGTGGACACACTGTGTGTTCTACTCCCAAGAGCAAATGAGAAAACCTCACTCTCTTGTGTATGGCATCCACCACTCATAGATCATGAGCAGTATGGCCCATGCTACATCAGTCACACAGACCATATAACCAACCCGTATCCCTGCTCTCCATTGTGTGATGCTCCAATAATCAGGTCAAATCCACAATTTCCTTGGCTTATACTGTGTGCAGAAATGCCAAGGCCATCATTCTCCATGAGAAACTAAGTTGAGTATTTGGATATAAAACATGACCTCCTTCTCTGAATTCAGTTCCTTCTGGTGACCTATTTCTTCAAATTTATCCTTCATTATCTATTTGCTCATGCTTATCTCAAAACTGAGTAGCAACTCCAAAGCAGCACTGTGTCCAGGAGCTTAGAACCCATTAGAAACTGGGAATGAAGCCTGTGTTCAATGTGTAAGCTGTTCTTATTCCATTGTCATGCTCATAGAATTGTGGTTGCATTCTAGAATATGTATTGCCAGTGGGAGAGCTCATTGATGAGTGTGGGCTGAGGAAACATCTTTAGATGGTATGGACTATAAAGAAAACAGCACAAAATTAGGGCAATTACATGGTGTGGAGGATGGTAGATGTTATTTATTACTGGAGATGAGGTACACAGGGCTGCTATTCTCTGGATCTTGTGGAATATTTAAAAATCAACATTTAACACATGCATGGCCCCCTGGTTCTGTGATGAGCTGCCTAAGACTGTGTAAGATGTGGATATAGACAGATGTGATGGGAGTAGATGTTCATATGAAAATGAGAAAATTCATGTTTCAAAACTGAATCTGTATTGATGACAACAATCAGAATTAATGCTTTCCTTCTACTAATTATTGTTAGTTTTTAAATTAGTGCATAACATAATGGGATTTAGTGGCATTTTAACGTGTGAACCAGTGTACTTTACTGGTGATTGCTCCTTTATTGTCCATATTTGTCACTCATTTTACTATTGATTTTTTTCTCAGCATAATAGCTGCCTTGAGTTCATGTCATATGTGTTTATATGTTTCATATGAGAGAACATGTGGTAAATTTGCACAATGGAGTGTTACTCTGCTGTTTAAAAAATGACATCATCAGCTGGGCAATGGTGGTGCATGATTTTAATCCCAGGACTCAAGAGGAAGAGGCAGAGGGATCTCTGTGAGTTCATGACAGCTAGGTCAACAGAGAAAGTTCCAGTTCAACCAGAGATGCACAGAAAGACCCTATCTCAAAAAACAAGACAAAAAAAAATGGCATCATGATATTTACAAGCAAATGGATAGAACTAAATAAAAGAAACATCTTGAGTGAGATAACCTCGGCCCAGCAGGATAAATATGGTATGTATTCACTTATGTGTGGGTATTAGCCATTGGATAAATGATAACCTACTTATAATCCATAGACCCAGAGAGCTTAGGTATAGAAAAAGGCTCTGGGAGAATGCAGGAATCTTTCAGAGGGAGAAATAGAATAGAATTTATGGGTGGAATGGGGTTAGGAGGAAATGAATTGGGTGTCAGGTGGGCAGGGTGAAGAGAAATGGGCTTGAGGAAGGGAATCTGGGGAGAAACCACTGGAATTGAGGAGCAGTTGATGGATGGTATAGAAACCTAGTGCATTGAAGACTTCCTAAAATATATGAAGGGGAGCCTCATGAGGTCTCCTGATAATGGGGGAGATTGAGTCCCTACTGGCTTGGCTATATCTTGTTACTAAACAATGTAACAAAAATCTTTTTTTCATATTTACTTTACTGGGTGTGTGACATTGAATTTGCAATATCCTCTAGGTATGCTGATAGTCATAGAGACCTGCTCAGCTCATCATTCACTCTTTAGTTTAGTTAAAAATTTTGGACTTTCTAACCGTTATAGTTTCATTCAGTGGAAATAACAAAAATTTTATTTTTTCCCTTCACAATCAAATTTTCTTTTCATTGCCTGATTAAACTACAGTGTTCTGTAAAAATGAAGATAATGGGAACTCATGTTCTTTTCCCAATTATGCCAAGTTGTTTTTGTTGTTACCATTTGATCATTTAGCATGACAATTTTTCTGGTAGGTTTTTTATGAAAGACTATGAAATCATACTCTTAAAATGGTATGAATTTTAATTTTTTATTATTTTTTTATTTTATGTGTATGTGTGTGTGTGTGTGTGTGTGTGTGTGTGTGTGTGTGCGCACGCACGCATTTGAGTGTAAATACAGACACTTAAAGTGTGGATGTGGAAGTCAGAAGTTAGTTCTCAGAATCTATTCTCTCCTCTCACTGTGGGATCCTAGGATTGGTCTCAGAGCCTCAGGTCTATCTGTGTCTCTTGTCACCAAGACATCTTGCTGGCCTTGGAATAAGTTTTTAGTACATCTGCTGTTGTTACTAAGAATTGAAGTTGGTCAGATAAGATGGCAGTTTAGAAGCCATGCTAGAACTAGCAAATGATTATAGTTGGGGAAACAAAGGGAGCAGGAATTTTTCATCACTCCATCAGCTGCTTCTCCAGTCCCTAGGATATAATTACTCAATATCCCAGTATCCATGGTTTCAGTGCTCATTGCCAACAATAGTCTGAAAATATTTAATGGGAAAATCCCAGATATAAGTCATTTGTGAGTTCTAAATTAGTGCTATTTTAAGTAGCATGATAAATACTGTGTCTTTTCA
Source organism: Peromyscus eremicus (assembly GCF_949786415.1). NCBI lineage: Eukaryota > Metazoa > Chordata > Mammalia > Rodentia > Cricetidae > Peromyscus > Peromyscus eremicus. Next base: position 245,291 of record NW_026734345.1, read on the forward strand.
TTCTTTATTGCTTGAGACTGAATAACTTTGTCCAACATGTCCATATTGGACACACTAGCCACTAATTATCATCTTCGCTGACAGACTGACAGTCATGGCATCTGAATGTTTGTGTTCATGTAACACTTACTTCAAGTTTTTATTTGAGAAAAATCAGGGTGGCTGACATTTCTATGTCTTTTCCTCTACCCATCAATTTTTTTATGTGGTTGTATTTGTAGATTTTCTGTTCTGAAAATTCTAATTCCTCTCATAAGGGAAAGTGCTTAAAAATACATAATAGTTATATTAGGATTTTTATTGAAAAATTAAGGAAACCAAGGTCTCCATTTCACATTTAATTCAATTATTTTTCCCATTTTTTGTATTAAGAAATTTTCTACTCACCCTACATACCATCCACAGCTCCCACCTCCTCCCTGATCCCACCCCCAGCCCTCCTTCCCAAGCCACCCCCTATCTCCTTATCCTCCAAATCAAAGTCTCCATGGAGAGTCGGCAGAGCCTGGCACACCCAGCTGAGGCAGGTTCAAGCCACTCCCCTCCTCACCAAGGTTGTGCAAGGTGCCACGGAGCAGGGCTCCCTGGCACTGGGCTCCCAAAAGTCTGCCCATGCACCAGGGACCAATCCTGATTCCCCCTCCCGGGTGTCCCCCAAAGAGTTCCAGCTAAACAACTTTCTCCCATATCCAGAGGACCTAGTCTAGACCCATGGGAGCTGCAAAGCTACTAGTCCACAGTTCATGGGTCTCCACCAATATGGCCGGTCATCTCTGCATGTCTTCGCATCATGAACTCCCCATCCACCCCCACCCTTGGAATCCCTCCTCTTTCACACCAACAGGATTCCCAGAGCTCAGCCTGGTGCCTGGATGTAGAACCCTGCATCTGCCTCAATTAGTCACTGGGAAAAGGTCATATGATCACAGGGTATTCACTAGACTGGTCACCAGAGTAGACCAGTCCAGGCACCCCCTCGATCACTGCCAGCAGTCCAAGACGGGGTTATCCCTGTGGATTCCTGAGGGCTTCCCTAGCACCCTGCCTCTTCCCACTCCCATTATGTAGGGCATGAAATGGCAGACTGCAGCCCACAGCTTTGGAGAGGCTAGCTGACAGGGAAAGACACATGGATTGTCCAGCAAAGAAGTGGATGGGATCTGCATGAGCAGGCTAGGGGTAGAAGGGGTCGTGGAGGTCAAGGAAATGGGGATGAGAACAGGGAAATGGGAGGGTAGAGCTGGAGTGGGGACCGAGTGGGAGAGCAGGGAAGGAGATACCATGATGACTTGAAACTATAAAGGACTTCATGAATGAGAAAATTGTCTCTGGCAGAAATGAATTCTGTAATTAAATATTATTAACTAGAAACTATGCCTTATATGAAAATCAAAATATGGATGATTAGACTAGTATCTCATTTTTATTGAAAATTCAAATTTTTTTTTTATTGAATGGGTTCTCTTAGAATTAAAGTTTAAATTTTTCTCCAGATGGACTTCTCTTTCTATTTAATAATGTTATTTTGTATGATGTGGTATTCTGTGGTTTTTGCTGTTTATACAATATTTTTATTAACTCTTTGGGTATATAATCTCTCATATTTACATCATACTCACCACCAAGTCCTCCCAGATCCAGCCCTTACCTCGCCTCCATCATTTTATCCTCTGTATTTTATGTAAGCCACTGTGCCCTATGTGTTGCCCAAATACTAATGGCTGGGAGGTCATTTACTACAACATAGTTAACCTAGCAGGTGTCATACCTTTAATAAAAACTGATTTTCCTTCTGGAGGCTTTCACAGTTCAGTAGCTTCTCAGTTAGCCATGGGGATTAAGGAGCCACTCCCATCTCCATTCTTGGTTAAATGGATTGCTCATCTACAGGCTTTGTTCTGGCAAACACAGCTGGTATTAATTCATGAATACAGCAGTTCTATTTGGCACAGAAGATACTGCTTTGATCAGGTGATCCCTAAACTCTGATTCTTGAAAACCTGTTCTTGTCTTCCTTCATGGTGGTCCCTGAGCCTATGTTGATATATATTTCCAAATATGGCTGACCATTCTACTGTCACTTATTCTCTGCACTCTGATGACTTCTGGGTATCTGTGTTAATGACTGTCCACTGCACAAATGTGCTTCTCTAATGGTGTCTAGTGTTGCACTGACTAGAAAATGTGGAGATATGAATTTAGAGGACTGTTTGATACTATGTTCACTTAGATAAATAATAGAAGTGATTTACCCTTGGAGATCTTGGCCAGATTATATCACCAGGCACGCATTTATGTCTACTGAGCACACCTTGAATCCAATAAGAAAGTAGTTGGTTACCAATAGAATATTTGTGCCACTACTACAGATAAGGCATATCCTGCCTTGCTAGTTGTTACCATATATCCATATATAGCCTGTAGAGGGTTACTTTGATTTCTATCTTGATGAGTTTGGTTTTAATTCATCATTATATAAATTTAAGTTTTCTAATAAAAGAATAAAATCAAACACAAAAAAACACAACCCCTAAACTATGCGTGAGGATCATGAAACAATCACCCTTTCCATAATAAAATTGCTTACTTTCTTGACATCTTTGAAGCCTTATATAACCACAGTTACTATTCATTCATGTATATAACAAGCATGTGATATCTAGGGGCTAGTCACATTTGTCTTCTCACACTGATGAATGAACTTGGTTTTAGGATACATATGACTGAACATAGAACGTATTATGGAGTTTTGAGAGCTAAAGTTAAACAGCTAATTTCAGACTCCAAACAGGAATGCAACAACAACAAACACCTCATACTGTATTGAAGGAATTGTATAAAGGCAAGTCATTCTTGAAATCAATCTTTCATGAACTCACCCATTTATTTACTGATATTCTTTTTCCAGTATGATTGTAACACAGAAATAAGAATTTGTATCTTCTTACAAAAGATGGATAGACCCCATGTTCCCAGAACACTGAGGATAAAAAGGTTTCACTGTGTCTTTTATACTCTGAAATGGATGGAGAAAGAATTGTCTCTTCGAATGCAGTACAGACAACATTAGAGACCCTTGCATTGTTGTTATAATACTTTATTCTTTATCAAAGCCATGACATAGGCTGTAATTTATTAAAGAAACCAAATAATATGAAGCCCATCCAGAGTTTACCTATTCAAATATGATTACTTCAAAAAACAACCAATTTCTAAAGAAGAATTACAGGGTATCAGGGATTAGATTATTATTAAAACCTGTGGTGAGACACAATAATCTTCCATAAGGTACAGGAAACTGGATGCAAGATGACAGTTAATGCTGAGTGGTATTCAGAATAGGAACCCTTTCACATTCTGTGCTCAATGATCTACAGAGAAGCTGCTGTAGTGTTCACTAGGGGAGGAATATCATCTGCATTTTATTTTATTGTTCTGCAAATGAGCCAAAGTAAGCTTTTACCATTGTATCATGGAACAAAACCCACAGACAACCTGATCTCACATGGCAAAAAGCATGAAGCAACACAATTGAAGTCAGAAAGAGGACAGAGATGCCCACTCTCCCCACTCCTTTACAAAACTGTGGTTGGAGTATTACCTGGAGCAATAAGGCAAGAGAAGAAAGTCAAAGAGGGCACAAAGAGAAAAGGAAGTCAAACTATCCATATTTGTGAATGAGATGATGCTATACATTAGAGATGCCAAAAGTTCTACAGAAAAAAAATCTAAAAATGTTCAACTGATTCAGCAATTTGGGCAGATAGAGAAACATCTTTCTCAAATAAATTTCTTTTCTATACATCAAAAACAAAGGCAAAGAGAAGAAATTCATTAACCTACTCCTATTCACAATAGTCTCAGAAAATACCTAGTAATAAACCTAACCAAAGAAGTTAAGGAATTCTACAATTAAAACTTTAAATCTCTTAAGAAAGAAATGGAGAAAGACAGTAGAAAATAGAAAGACATTCCATGCTCACAGCTTGGTAAATCTAACACTGTGAAATCACCATTTTACCAAAAGCTATTTTGTCACTACAATCCCAGTTAAAATTCCCACCTTTTTCTTCAAACAAACAGCAAAAAGTTTCTGCATGGCTAAAGGAACAATCCACCAGGTGAAAAGGAGACCCACAGTATGGCAGAGTCAAAAAAAATAAAAATGAATTAAAATAAAATAAACAAACAAAATGACCAATTCAAAAAAAGTGGACCTGGTACCTATACAGAGAGTTATAAAAAGAAGAAAAAATGGATCAAGAAATCTCAAAAAAAAATCATTATCCTAAGTTATTAGGGAAATGCAAATCAAAAGAATTTTGTAATTCATCTTACCTCAGCCAGAATGGCAAACAGTAGCAAAACAATGGCCAACAAATGGTAGGAGTGGTACTCAAGCCATGGAGTCCTCAGGGACTGGAGGTAGGGTGGCAGGAAGGTCTTCTGAAGCCAGAAAATTAAGGAACAGGAGGGCAGGAAAGATAGTGAACCTCCTGTGACCTAGCCCAGTAATATTGATTCATCACTATCAAGAAGCAATTATATACACAATGATTCACCTTCTGTGTTGTGCATAGTTTGCATTGTGGTCACCTTTATGTTAGCATGCATCATGGCCACCATGTCACATACAGTAGAGTCACGGGCTTAACTCATTCCTGTGCTTATGGAAAGAGGGTTCTTCTCCTGACAGCTTTGCTCAGTGTTTGGAGGGGTGAAAACCTAGATGTATTTCTAAGGTATTATAATTCTTAATGGCATTATGTTCTCAGACTTAAATAAATAGATTTAAAATATTATGTCTAATAATTAGACTTAAATAAATCCAATGTTCTAGTGAAAGACCCCCGGAGGAGATCTTCCCTCAGGAGAGACCCCAAGTCCAAGGAACACACCGAAACCACAGATCAGATGCAAACAGCAAGAGGGTTTATTCAGATACACAGGTACCCGGGGCGACAAAGTCTCTCGGAGGACTTGCGCGCCCTCCTTGGGTAAAGGGGACTTTTTATAGGATCCCAGGGGCAGAGGCACGGTTACAGAAGCGAGAAGCATAGTTACAGGGTTCCCATTGGTTGATTCAAAGAAGGCCAGGGTGAACTTGGGGACATATTTTTAATTCTCGGAAATTTGATGTGTGTGGCTGACTTGGCCTTGGGGGTGCTTTCCCAGCCCAACTGTTTATTCCCCAAGGCCAAGTGGCCAACCAGAGATATCTTATTTTGACTCAACGGTTTCTCTCCCAGGGCGGGTGGTCAGGGTGGGTGTTTCCTTGGTCCCAGGCTTTTGCAGCTGGCTGATTACGGTTTATGCCAAGTGGTTTATCTAAACGTACATTTTGCAGTTAGGCCAAGGACGCCCTGTTTTTCTGGTACTTGCCTCGCAGAATGGTGTTTCTTATGCTAAGTAAAAGCCTGCTATAAGCGGGGTCTTTCACTAGGTTTAGGGCGTATCATGACAATATGTCGATTCAGTGGTTTATGGTGGATAAATGAATATAACAGAAAGTCAAAGTTTAGATTCAATGAGGAAACTTGATTTCTACATTAACATGAAGTTGATAATTTGGAAATCAATTCGGCAGAACCATTAGTTTCATCAGAAAGAGACACAAACTGTATAGAGAGGGGCCTGGACACAATACTGGTGTTCAGAAGTACATCTGTGGAAAAGGATTCTGTGACTCATGGAGACCATGCAAACAAGACTAGGATGGAGAGTCTCCAGTTCTACAGAACATGGTGTCTGCTATTGTGTCCTTGTCAGACCTGCCATGGGGCGTTTTTAACCCTTTCCCCTTTTATTTACCATGGCATCAACTGGTGTAACAAGTTTGTATCACAATAAATGGCTTTCCTATGAGTAGTTTCTTGGTTTACACTTGTGGCAGAATCCACTAAGATGATTTCATGTCTTGGGACTCGTTCTCTATGGTCTTGGATGAAATCATACTGCTTGTGGCTGGAGAAGATCCTAAAAAAATATTTTTTATGCATATTGTGTGTTATTCTGAAAGCAAGGCCTCAGATTCAATGCCTGAGGGAAGTAATCATTGGATAATTCCACAGGGGAGTGAAGATTCCTGTCAGAAAGAACTTGAGATGGTTCAAGGGAGAGCTCCAGTCACCAATAAAATTAGAAACAAACACTTACACACATGAGCTATGTATACACGGGCTGGACCCTGTAGAGTCCACCTTATCATGCTCGTGGGTGGGCAGATACTTTGTTAATATGCTGTGCTCTTGGATTTTTATCTCTTGCTTTCTGCAGATTCCTATTCTTGTGTGCTCCTACAGAAGCAGCGAGTGCTTAGTCAGATTGAACTACCATTTAACTGGTGAAGGAAATGTGGTGATTGTTGGACTTTTCCCAGCTTTTGCTGTCTATCCACTCAACAAAACAACTGATTGGATAATGACTAAATTTAACAGAGATATTATGATTGAGTAAGTCTTTTATTCATTTATTCCTTTTCAATATTTGGTACTCATATGCCCTAGAGGAAGTACAAACTCAAACATTATTCCATCTCTATGCCATTAAGATATTTTCTAGTGACACATCTGGTGTTTCCAAATAGAAGAGTGAATTCGGGTTTTATTCTTTCTCTTTTCTGTTGTAGACATGGAATTTCCCCCATATTCTCTGTCATACCTATATCTCCTCGGGATTTTGATGTCTGAAATGCTAGTTCTGCAAGAGAAAGATTATATAATAGAGGATTGATATAATATTTGATGGAATTCTAGAGTTCTAAACACGCTCCTGTGAGAAGGGATGATGTCACTACTGTTAGTTGCTAGCAAATTCCTTGTGTGAGGTTGTAGTAACAAATATTGTCTCTGTTTGCTGCAGAAGATTTCAGGGCAGGAATGACAGAAATAGACACTGGGACCTACTGTCTGCTATAGATATGCCTTTGTCTGACTCAGATACTTCATCTGACTTCTAGTATTTGTATTATCTGATAACTTATGATGTTCATCTGTTTGCTGCATATATAATGTCAATGTGTATTTGTTCCTTTTGTGAATGTGTTTCTGTGTACACATTGACTGTGATTGGGCCTCTGACATATTTTCTAGGAATTCTCAAAGATGCAAGATTAAGACATAGTGTCAGACTAATCTGCTTAAGTAACTTCAGTACTGCTAAAAAGAAACCATCATGTATGTTAGGATTTGAAAGAAGTCAGGTATATTTTATCCCAGGCTGACATGCCCCTAGCATGAGAAGTGCAGCTTACACTCAAGTCTGAACTCAACAAGGCAATATGGAATATATATATATATATATATATATATATATATATATATATATATATATATATACTATTCAGGAATTAGGTTGGAAGCAAAGGATGGAAACCCACCTAAAACAAATATAGAACAGATGGATTGTTGTCCATGTGGCATTACTGTGTCTGCTGAAATATGGCTGTGGAGTAAGTCTTCAATTCAGCAGTGGAATGGGAAAAACGTTCAAGTATGAAATGTCATTTGACATAAAGTACATTGTGATAGGTTTAGTCTGAAGTGGACATACCAATGGTAGCTGGGAAGATTTCAAAATTGGCATCTAGATAAAATATTCTATGGAAGAGTCAACTGTCTCCAAGTGACATTGCTTACTTCATGTAAGGTTACAGTGCTGTATGGTCTACCAGACACTGGATCTTGCATGCTAGAAGGAGACTCTTGTGCTTTACAGCAGATGGTGTCCCTGTTCCTCCCTGTTTCTCCTCTTCTCCTCTGCTGTTCAATTTCAGCAGCTCAGGAACCACTCTCCATCAACCTGCGTCCCTCTTCAGGTTGTACAGCAGCAATCCCACACCTGCAAAGATCACACTTGTAATTACATGAGCTCCTGTGGCTGGCTTGTCTAATATGTACAAGAGGAGAGTGTTGTGTCAATGTGATTTGATATCTTATGAAGTCAGAAAGAAATTAAAATAAACTTATAAAAGCTATAAGAATTTAACTTATTTGATTAGACAAGCCATTTTCAATTTACACTTTTCATAGAGAATGAGACACAAGCAAGCATATGCACTTCAAGGCTCACAACCACTTTCATGCTTTTGATAATTGTTTTTACATAGCTGTGAGAAACTATGTGTGTAATTTGATAGAGGAATTATTCTGTCATTCTCCAGTTAAATTTCCTCACTGTGGCTGAATAAGTATATTTATCTTAATTACCATAACTACAAAACACCATAAGTCATAGAGCTAGCATTATTTTATATGACACTAATTTTGTCTAGTCTAATTTTCTAATTGGATTTTACTTTCTTGTCAAAATTAAGATGGTAAATGAATATTTGTTAGGTACTGAATAATGTCTAATAAGTACAATATATGTCTACCATCTGATTAAAGCAGATTAATCTACATAAACACATGTTGATGTACACTAATAGAATCTATATGCACCGAGACTAATTTCCCTGAAAAGTAATAATGACAGTTTCTCACTTCATTAGAGTGCTTTTCCTTAACACTAACTTAAAATATGGCTGACTTAGTATGTTCAAGTTGCACTATCTCAGTTATGTGTGCATTTGCATATGAACAAATTGAAACAATTTATATTAGAAGAATATGAAACCTTAGATTTTAATTTTTTTCTATTTTACTATGGATATTTTTCAATTTATAGTTTTTCCAAATTAAAAGACATAAATATCTGCACACTGGTTATTTGAAAACATTTTTGCAATGTAATGTTTATTTTAATATTTATATTATGTGATACTAAAGGCATAAAATAACACAAACTTTAGTTGTTCAAGTTATATTTATCAATTATAAAAACTATTTATCAGAAATTGCACAGATTTCCTGCCTTGCTCTAAACCTATTTTAATTAAGTTTTGCACTGTCATAGTTATCAGTAATATTTATACATGTTCATTTATCATCATGACATCGGTATCTACAGGTTAGAGGATGATAATTTAATATGTATAAAAATGTGAAATGATTAAACTATGGAAATTATCATGTCTGGCTTTTCAGTTTTAATCGTATTAATTATTCATTTTATAATCAGCGATGTACTATCAGAACCAAGCATCTGACTGGGTATCATGTTGGTGCGTGCCATTAATCTGAGCATTTGTGAGGCATAGGCAGATGAACCTATGTTTGCAAGGCAAGCATGGTCTACATAGAAATTCTGGAACATGCAAATACATATATCGAGTACTCTTTTAGAAATATCTTTTTAGATTCTCTTACTTTAATAGTAGAACTAGTAAAACAACATATTTTGTAAATACCTTTTAGTGACAAATTCATATGTAATAATATTTTGGGAATATATGACCCTCTTGAGTTGCCCACAGTGTGTTCATGTCCCAAGAGAACAAAATGCCAAGCTCTAAGCTGTGTGCTCACAATGAGATGGAGAACCATTGTCCCATTTAGTTTTGCATTGTCATGTACATAGTGCATATAATATAAAGAGATCCTTATTTAAATCATATATATGGATTCTGTACATGTTTTAAAAAGATTTTAAACTAATATATTTTGTATTAAACTTTTCTGCTCAAAATTTTGATTTTCATATTCCATTAGTTGTTAGAAAAAAAGGTTTCTGGGAGAGAATGCTGATATTTTGAAGATATTCTGAAAGTATTGTTTCATGTGGGTGAGTTTTTGAAAGCTGCTGTGTACATAGTGGACAAAGAGTACTTTCTGTAAACATATCCTCTATCTAGAGGTTTACAAGTCCACAGGGTGTGTAAAACGTAGAGTTAAAACTGACTTATGATGTCATTTAACTTCAGTATTTCTCTGTTTAATTTTTCTCATGTTACCTGTCTGTTTTTGAAAGTGAGGTATTGAAATGACCCACCATCTCTGTGCTGGGGTTGATCTGTGATTTTAAATCTAATACTGTTTCATCAATGAAGTTGGGGACTCCTGTATTTGATGTATATGTGATTAGCATTGTAATACCCTGTTGTTGGATTTTTCCATTAATGAGTACAAAGAACACTTCACTGTCTCTTCTAAATAGGACAGTTATGTCTGCTTATATTTGCTGAGGTTTTTTTTCTTATTTTCTTGTTGTTAGTACATCCTGACTGCAATTTTCCCTCCCTCACTCCTCCCAGTCCCCATTTTTCCTTCTCCCCCAGATCCACTCCTCCTCCATTTTCCTTCAGAAAAGAGCAGGTCACCCAGGGATATCAACTGGAAGGGCATAACAAGAATCAATAGCACTAGGCACAAACTCTCATATCAAATCTGGCAGACACATCACAGTAGGAGGGAAAGGTCTCAAGAGTAAATGAAGGAGTCAAAGCCACCCACGCTCCCACTGTTAGAGGTACGGTAAAACCAGCAAGCTAACAACAATAGCATGTATACAGAGGACCTCGCACAGACCTGTTTAGACTCTGTAATTGCTGCTTTAGTCTCAGTGAGCCTCTATGAACTCTGCTTAGTTGACTCTGTAGACCTTGTTCTCCTCATGTTCTTGACCCCTTTGGCTCCTACAATTCTTCTTCCCCCTCTACTCCAACCTCCCAGAGGAGGGATCCAATGGAAATCTTCAATTTGGGCTTTCTCTCTCTGCCTAATGTTTGGTTATGGGTCTCCACATCTGCTCTCATCAGCTGCCAGCAAAGAATTCTCTAATGACGATTGGGTTAGGCACCATTTATGAGCAAAATATCATTAAGAATCATTTTATTGACTTTTTTTGTAGCCTAAGTCTCTGGGCTATCCAGGCTTCAGTTCCTAGTCATCTAGACAGTGACAGGCATGGGCTTCCTCTCATGCCTTGGGCCTCAAATTAGACAAGTAACTAGTTGGCCAATCCCACAAATTCAGCCTCTCCACTGCCCCAACACATCTTGAAGGGAGGATAAATTATAGGTTGAAAGTTATGTGGCTGGGTTGATGTCCCAGTCCCACCACTGGAGGGCTTGCCTGGTTACAGAAGATGGATAGTTCAGGACCCATATCTTCCATTATTAGAATTCCTTCTCTAGTGTACCTTCATAAACTCTTAGGAACTTCTACTGTATTAGGTTTCCCACACAAAATGCAACCCAATTCCAGTCATCTCTCCAAATATTCTCTTCCTTTATCCTTCCCCCAAACCTGACCCCTCTTGTTTCAATGTCCACATCATGCACCATCCCCACCCTCTGTACACCCAAAAAAATTTATTCCACTTCTCCTTCCCAGGGAGATCCATGAGTCCCCATTAGAGCCCTCCTTTTTACATAGTCTTTCTGGGTCTGTGAATTGTAGCATGATTACAATTGACTTAGCAACTAATATACACCTATAAGTGAGTATACATCATGTTTCTCTTTCTGGGTCCATGTTACATCACAAAGGATTATTTTTTTCTGGTTGCATCTATTTGTCTGCAAATTTCATGATGTCATTTTTTCTAACAGTTGAATAATACTACACTGCATAAGTGTAACAAATTTTCTTTATCCATTCTTTGGTCGAGGGAAATCTATATTGATTCCAGCTTCTGGCTATTATGAATAAAGTCCCTATGGATGTGATTGAGTATGTGTACTTGTGGTAGGATGGAGTATCATTTGGTGATATGCACAAGAGTGGTAATACTGGGACATGAGGTAGAACAATTCTCAATTTTCAGAGGAACTGCCATATGGATTTCAATAGTGCTTGTATGAATATGCACTCCCACCAGCAATGGAGGACTGTTCCCCATGCTCCAAATACTCACCAGCATAAGATGTCACTTCTGTTATTAATCTTAGCCATTCTGACTGGTATAAGATGGAATTTTAAAGCAATTGTGATTTATATTTCCCTGATGGCTAAGGATGTTGAACATTTCCTTAAGTGTTTCTCAGCCATTTTGGTTTGCCCTATAGAGAATTCTCTGCTTAGATTTGTACTTCATCTTTTTACTGGATTATTTGGTTTGTTGATATCTAGTTTCTTCAGATCTTTATATATTTTGGATATTAACCCTGTATCTGAAGTAGAGTTGGTGAAAACTTTTCCCCAGTGTGTACAATGAAATCTTGTTCTATTGATGGTGCTCTTTCGGTTCCATAAGGTCCCATTTATTAATTGTTGGTTTTAGTGCCATGACTAACTATTGAGATGCTGTTCAGGTAGTCATGTCCTGTGCCAATGCATTCAAGGCTACTCCCTATTTTCTGTTCTGTTAGGTTCAATGCGTCTGGTTTTACTTTGAAGTCTTTGATACACATGGACTTGAATTTTATTCAGGGCAATAAATGTCGATCAATTTGGAATCTTCTACATGCAGACATATAGTTAAATCAGCACCATAGTGGAAGATGCTTTCTTTTTGCCTTGTGTCTCTCTGGATTCTTCATCAAAAATCAGGTGTCCAAAAGTGTGTGGATTTATGTCTGCGTCTTCAATTAGACTCCATTGATCATCCTATCTGTTTTTTATGCCAATACCATGTAGTTTTTATTGCTACAGCTCATAGTACAGTTTGAACTCAGGAATAGTGTTACCTCTGGAAGTTCTTTTATTGTACAGGATTCCTTTAACTATCCTGGGTTTTTTGTTTTTCCATATAAAATTGAATATTGTTCTTTCAAGGTCTGTAAATAATTGTCTTGGAATTTTGATGGAGATTGTATTGAATCTGCAGATTGCTTTTGGTAAGATGGCCATTTTTACTATATTGATCCTACCAACTCATGAGTGTGGGAGATCTTTCCATCTTCTGATATCTTCTTAATTTTTTTTCTTCAAAGACTTGAAGTTTTTATCATACAGGTCTTTCAAATGCTTGGTTGCTTAGTTGGAGTTACCCCAAGATATTGTACATTATATGTGAATATTTTGAAAAGTGTTATTTTCCTGATTCCTTTCTCAGTCCATTTCTCCTTGTATTGGGAGGGCTACTAATATTTTTGAGTTAGTCTTGTATCCAGCCACATTGCTGAAGGGGTTTATCAGCTGTAGGAGTTCTGTGGTAGAATTTTGGGGGTCACTTATGTGTATTATGAGATCATTTTCAAATAGTGATACATTTAATTCTATCTTTCCAAATTATATCTACATAATGTCATTCAGTTGTCTTATTGCTACAGCTAGAATTTCAAGCACTATATTGAATAGATGTGGAGAGAGTAGACTGCCTTTCTTGTTTCCAATTTTAGTGGAACTGCTTTAAATTACGCTCTATTTAACTTGATATTGGCTATAGGCTTGCTATAATTTAACCTTATTATGTTGAGGTATGATCCTTATATCCCTACTCTCTCCAGACTGCTTAACTTTTAGTTACATTTGCATGGAAAATTTTTTCCATCCTTTAATGATAATTTGGGGGCTATTATTAGTTGTAAATTGTGTTTCTTGGAGACAGCAAAAATCTGGCTATTGTTTTCTGATTCAACTTCTTTTCCTTTTCTTGTAAGTAGTATTATGAGACCACAAATATTAAAAGTTATTATTGAATGGTATGTATTAATTCCTGGAATTTTATTTGTGTTTTTAGATATTTCATTAGAGGTTTATTATTTGGACTTATTTTTCAGTAATAAGTTCTGAAATTTTTTATTTTTCCTTCTGCAAATTTGAATAAGTTTATCCTTTGCTTCAGACCTAACTTTTCCTTCATTTGCCTTTTGTGAAATGGGTTTAGTGGCCATAATTTTCTTCAACCACTTTTTATCATGAAAAGTTTACCTTTCTCTGTCATTATGATTGATAGTTTGCTGGGTATAGTAGTCTGGGGGAGCGTTGGAGCTATCCTGTATCTTGGAGAATATCAGCCCAATCTGGTCTGGTTTTCTAGTATCTACTGAAAGAACCTGTTGCTATTCTGAAGGGTCCTTCTTAAATACAACTTGATCATTCTCATTTTTAGCTTTCTATATTCATTCTTGGTTTGGTATATTAACAGTCACTTTTGTTTTATAACATAGGAAGTTTCTTTTGTGGAAATTTATATTTGGAGTTCTGCAAAATCAAATAAATTAACATATATCTATAGAACAATCCAACCAAAAACTAAAGAATATGGATTCTTCTTTGCAGTCCATTAAATTTTCTCTAAAATACACTACATATTCGGATAAAAGCAAGTCTCTAATGCACAGGAGAATTTAAAGCACATCCTGCATGCTGTCAGTCGATATGTACTAAATCAGGATATAAACAACAAAAAAGAAAGATCACAAATACATGGATGTTAAGTTACACAAAACTGAACTATAACTGACTGAAGGAAGAAATCTAGAAGGACATTGACATTCCTAGAATTGAATGGAAATGAAATCATAACATATCAAATCCTGTGGAACACAGAGACAGCTGTCACAAGAGGAAAGTTTATGGAACTGTGGATCCATGTCAAAAAGAAATGAAAAATTCAACAGAAAGAATGAATCAATCCAATACTAAGATCAATAGCATGTTAGTCAAATCAACAAAGGAAAAAAGAGAATTCAAATTAATAAAATTAGAGAAGGAAGGGGAGAGATTTACAACAGACATTGAGGAAATTCAGATGAGCATAAAGATATGTTATAAAACACATATATTCCTCTAAATTGGAAAAAATTAAATTAACAGGTGAATTTCAAGATGTAAAAATGACCTACCAATGAAGTTACAAATGAAGTTTATAGTTCAAATACATGTATAATATCCAGTGAAATTAAAATATTAACTAAAATATCCCAATTTAAAATAAAATTTTAAAGTTGGATTGGAGTTGGTACACAATTCTACCTGGCCATCAAAGAAGACCTAACATTAATATTTCTCAAATTATTACACAAAATATAAAAAGAAAGAATATTTACTTTGGAAGATGGTATTACCCTGATTTCAAAAACATACAAACACCATACTATAAAATGAAGAAAAATTAGCAGGCAACCATTTATGAACATAGAAACAAATAAAATGCTTGAAAACAGAACTCAAGAACACACAAAAATGATTATGCACCATAATCATATTGCCCTTATCCAATAGATGCAGGACTGGTTCAACACCTCTAAATCAATGAATGTAATCCCCCATTTAAACACACTAAATGACAGGGGAAAATGAATCATCAGATTAAATGCAGTAAGGCCTCTAAGAAAAATCCAAGATCACTTCATGATGAAAGTCTAGGAGAAAATAGGTACAAATAGAATAAATTCTGTTTTCTTAACAAGTGAGTTTAAGGTGTTATTCATCTCCTCTTCTACAGAACCCAGCAACATGAAGAAAATAATATTGCATTTATACTAATCACTAAAAGCATGTCAACAGGGGAATGAACTTTGGCACACAAATCAAGGAACTATGTATAAAATACAAAGTCAATGAAATAAAACTTCCCAAATATTATATTTTTCTTATGAAATGTCATAATATTCTTTCATATTTGTGGAAATTTGGTGGCTACAGAGTGCAAGTTATTTTCCTCACAAGTGACTAATATTAAGAGAATGAGTAGATATATCAGAAGGTGACATGATTGCAGTGCAATATAAGAACTAAGTTTACTTTTGCAGGTCACAAAAGCAAAATGGGGGAGGGAGCATTACAGTGCAGATGTGTAAACCTGTTGTTTTTGGAGAAACGAGGGGGAGAAGCAGGAAAAATCCAAGTTTATGTGCCACAAAGTACGTGTTATTAAATATGGATGAAGATAACAACCCCTATTTCAATTTTCACTGTCAACAATCATGTACGTGCACACACGCCACAGAAAAATATATACACATATCACACAACACACTTAGAAAACGAATTGTTATAGAATTGTCAACTAATGTTCAGACAGGTTGAATGGCCTGGAAGATCCTGAATTAAACAATGTCTTAATAACTAGTGGCTTGATCAAGAAATATTTTATTTTTCATGGTTGTGCAGAATGAAAGTTGGGGTCTAGGAGATCTGAAGACCTTCTACTAATGCATGGACAGAATTTATCACAGATATAAGGCAACTGAATCTTTGCTTACCTTCTTAGAGCTCAAGTTATTGGTAGGTTCACATTCAGGGTATTTCATAGTCTTATAGAAATAAAACTAAGAACCTTTTAAGTCATATAGGAATTCAATATAGTAGCAGCTTCTTAAAATATATACATATATGAAAGAAATCTCAAAGGAATCACCAAAAAACAGGGGAGAGAAAGCCCTAACAAAATATTTCTCACCAACAGACAAAACTTCCAGTTCTGGGAAGGGTTAATTGCACTGTTAGCAAAAACAGGCCCCCTGGAAATGCCCAAACAACCCAGGCTACTGCCAAAGCTATTGGTTGCTCTCCACAAATTGATGGTAAAACCCCATTGCTGAAGACTACCCTACAGGACTCATTGAACATGGAGAAGTTGAGCTAGTGCCTACCTAGAATCTTTGCTCCTATACACTAGTGATCGTGGAACTGGAAGGCAGTCTGCACGGAGATTGCATGGAGGTAAACAACAACCCAACTATAGACACTCCAATCTATAATGATGTCCTGCCTGCAAGATATACTGGTGCAAAATGGCTCAAAGCCTGTTGGACTAAACAACAAATATCTGATTGGATTTTAGGTTCACATCATGAGATGGACCCCAACACCTCTCAGACTGTCAAGAACTTGAAACAAGATAGGCCACGAAACCAGGGGGAAACCAAATACTATTGTTTTGCTAGACATGTGACAATGTAATGTCACCTAAGGATATTCTGCCATATTCATAGATCATTGTGTCACTCAGTTATCATCAAAGATGTTCTCTCCAGCAGTGAAACACTCAGTCCTAAAGGAGATGCCTTCATAAAGTCTTTTCCCTCAGGGCTCAGGGAACCCAACAGAAGAGGAGGTGGAAAGACTATATGAGTCAGAGAAAGCCGAATACACTGAGGAAACAAAGACTTTCTAAACATACCATGACTGATACACATATGAACTCAAGAGACTGGGAAGGATGCACAGGGCCTGTACCACTAAGACAGCTGGGTTGCCAGCACTGAGAGAGGAAGTGGACATAAGCCCTCATCTTTAATTCAGAAGCCAACTCCAAGTTTTCACAAGCCTCCATCACGAACCCAGTT
Organism: Peromyscus eremicus; assembly: GCF_949786415.1. Taxonomy (NCBI): domain Eukaryota; kingdom Metazoa; phylum Chordata; class Mammalia; order Rodentia; family Cricetidae; genus Peromyscus; species Peromyscus eremicus. The sequence goes on from NW_026734345.1 coordinate 262,350, forward strand.
GCAAATACAATAACTGGTTTTCTTCAAGGGAGTCTCGTTGGGTAAACAAACAATTCATGAGAGCAGACCCCATGCTCAGTAGTAGATGGAAAACAAAAAAAAAATAAACTTAATAGCATTTGTGTATTTTAAATTTTTTTAAGATTATATGACTTTTGTGCACAATTATTGTTTCTGATTTCTTCTTTTCATGATTTTCTCTGTATGAAAATGTCTGCCTTTTCCTCTATTGTGTTTCTTGTCTTTTTCTTTGGATTTTTGTCTTCTGTTTGTTTACTTATTTTATCCAATTTTGGCTTGTCAGTTTTTATTTTAATTTATCAAGATTTTCCAATACTTGTTTGTTTTCTAATAAGAGAGAGGAAGAAAGGGTATAGATTTGAGCAGGAGGGGAATTGAGGAGAACCTGGAGGAGTTGGTGGAGGGGAAACTGTAATAGGATTATATTGTATGAAAAAATCTATTTTCAATATGTTTGCACAAATGTCATGTGTTGTGTGTTGTGAGTCTTCCTGCTAAATATTGTTCTACCTTCTGTGCAGGTTCAAGTTGAGGAATTACCAATGTATTTTGGCCATGATGTTTGCCATTGAGGAAATCAATAGCAATCTCTATCTTTTACCTAATACATCCCTGGGATTTGAGGTTCATAATGTCCCAAATGGTCAAAGGGCCACTCTGGCAACTCTTTTTGGCTCACTTTCAGGGAATGGCTATGGCATCCCTAATTACAGATGTGCAAGAGAGGGCATGTCAGCTGCTGTACTTACAGGACCATCATGGGCAATATCAGAATACATAGGAACACTGCTGGATCTTTACAAATTTCCACAGGTGAGAGAAGGTGATGGGATAAGACATGATGTCAGCTCTGCTTGGTGATATTTCAGCTGTCTGTGAGGAAAAGAGGGCAAGCTTGAGTAACTCTTCATGGACAGGGAAATAAAGCAGACACAGTTGACACATCTATATTTTTGTAGCTTAGAAGAGAGAGAAGGGGAAGGAAGGGTGGAGCAGACACACCACTATTAAACCTCTAAATGTTGTCTCTATTTCTTCAGGATATAAATCACACTGTAGTGTGTATGCATTAATTAAGTAAAATCAACCTTGGTTCAGTGGGGCAGAGCCTGCAAATAGTTGCATGGAATCAGCCATAGAGCATTCTGATGAATCAGGAATACAGATAGAGAGACAGCACAGGAAGGGGTAGGGAGGGACACGGAATTTGGTTGTTTTGCTTTGGGACGAATGGAGAGACATGTCTCTTGCTGGGTCTCCAGTCAAACAGGAAGGTCACATGGATGCTCTTTGGTCTCTATGATCTAACAGGTTTTCAACCTCACATCTGACTTCTCAGTCTTTGTTGGTAAAAAAAAAATGATAGAGACTTAGTTTAAACCTACATAGAGCAGCCACCATGTACCCAGGATGAGGGACTGGATGCCCCTCCAGGTTGCAGCCTGAGTGACTGTTGGGGCACTGACTGTGGGGCTGTGGTGATGAAGACAGTAATTAAAGTATCGGTAGATTCATGTACAGCTGCTGGGCTGACCGAAGAACATCACTGTATGTTCTCATAAAGCCAAAGGAAGACAGATTTGAATTTCAAAGCAGGATTGTGCTAAAGGCTTCAAACCATTGCTGTAGAATTTTGTTCATTTTTTATGACAACGTTTTTCTTTCCAATTGTTTTTCCCCACAGCTTAGTTTTGGGCCTTTTGATACTACCCTGAGTGAACAAAGAAGGTTTTCTTCCCTGTACCAGGTGGCCCCCAAGGACACATCTCTCACACTTGGCATTGTGTCTTTGATGCTTCATTTCCACTGGAACTGGGTTGGGCTGTTCATCATAGATGATCACAAAGGTGCCCAGATTCTGTCAGATTTGAGAAGTGAGCTGGAGAAAAATGGAGTCTGCATAGCATTTGTGGAAATGATCCTAGCCGTCAGGGGTTCATTTCTAACCACATCTTGGAAAAATCAGGTGAAAATCCTGGAATCATCAGCAAATGTGATTATTATTTATGGGGACACTGATTCTCTACTGAGCTTAATAGTAAATATAAAGAAGAAGTTAGTCACATGGAAAGTCTGGGTCCTGAACTCACACTGGGATCATTCCACATTTGATAACTATTTCCTGTTAGATGCATTACATGGGACCCTTATTTTTTCACACCATAAGGAGGAGATGATTAATTTTACGGATTTTGTTCAGACAGCCAATCCTTATAAATACCCAGAAGACATTTATCTTCATGTATTATGGCACTCATTCTTCAATTGCTCATTTTTGAGGGAAAACTGTAAAATTGTGGATAACTGTCTGCCTAATGCCTCCTTGGGATTCTTGCCAGGGAACATATTTGACATGACCATGAGTGAAGAGAGTTACCATGTGTACAATGCAGTGTATGCTGTGGCCCACAGTCTGCATGAAATGATGCTCAATCAAGTACAATTTCAGTCTCATGGAAAAGAGAAAGAGATGGTATTCTTCCCATGGCAGGTAATGTCACTCTGGTGGTATTATAATGTCAGAAAGATGCCACTCTAAGGGTTTATAAATGCACTAAAACTAGACAATACATAGATTAGATTATTTTCTCAAAATCTATGAGAGAGACTGTGTAAGGAGGAGTCTGTTTTAAGTTGATATGGAGTTTTATTTCAAGGGGTCATACAATATTTCCAGGGTAAATTTTTCAATACAAAATGTCCATTAACCCCAGAGATTTCACACAACAGAAAACACACAGACAGAGAATTGTCACAATGGACATGGATACTTCTAAAATCCATACGTTACATAAATGAACACTCAGAAAAGCATTCATTTTACATAGTGAAACTCTAAGTATTTTCAAAATTTAATTGGATGTTACTAAATTTTCTTTTTTATTTTATTTATTTTATATGAGCATTAGTGTTTTGAATGCATGTATGTCTGGTGAGGGGTTCTATTCCCCTTGACCTGGAGTTACAGACAGTTGTAAGCTGCCGTGTGGGTTCTGAGAATTGAGCCCCAGTCCTCTGTTAGAACAATCAGTGCTCTTAACCTCAGAGCCATCTCTCAGGCCCAGATGTGACTATATTTTAAAAGAAGGTGGGAGTTTTCTCCATGCTCATACATGATTTAGGAGTGCTGAGTTATGTTTTTTAATGCAACTAATTGGAATATTTTAGAACCGTAATGATGTTTCCATTATCTTGGATATAACTTGATTGATATGAGTGATACCTGTATTAAAGGTGCTTTTCACAATAAAAATTAAAATCAAGAAGAGATGTTGCCTAATTCTGCCTCTGTTGTACCTCTCTGGAGTTCATGTAACATAACAGCATGCATCTCTTCCAGCTTCACCCTTTTCTAAAGAACACTGAACTCATCAATCATGCTGGAGACCAGGTGGTTCTGGATTATAAAAGGAAATCATATGCAGAATATGACATTCTCAATTTTTGGAATTTCCCAAAAGGTCTTGGGATAAATGCAAAAGTAGGAACATTTTCTCCAAATGCTCCAGAGGGCCAGAAATTCTCTTTATCTTCTCACATGATACAGTGGGCCACAGGATTAACAGAAGTGTGTGTCATCTTACTTCACTATTTTGACCTGTATGTAAATTTCAAAAAACTTATTTATGCCCACACAGGACCCATTTATAGACACATAATAACTACCAATATAAAGAATTCTCTTCATATCTAACTTTTCTAGATTAACTATATATTTTCCAATATGGCCATTTATTTAATATGGATTTTCATCATTATTACAGATCATTTGAAAAAAAAGATTTATTTGATCTCACTTTGAAAGTTTTCAGCCAATGATCAGTTGGCCTTTGTAGCTAGGGTTTTTCTCCTGGGGTTCCGCCAAACCCCGGCAGTCCTGGAGCCCATTTATAAAATAAACATACAGACACTTATATTATTTAAACTGCTCAGCCATTACCTCAGGCCTACCATTGTCTAGCTCTTTCTCTTATACTCAGCCCATTACTGTTAATCTGTATGTCGCCACATGTTCCATGACTTTACCTGCTGCCTTTACATGCTGCTCCCTGGACGGCAGGCTGGCTTCTCCTACAGACTCCACCTCACAGCCTCTCCTCTCTGTTTGTCCCGCCTATCCTATACTTCCTGCCTGGCTACTGGCCAATGAGCATTTTATTCATTTACAACATACAGGACATCCCACAGTAGGCCTTTTGCTTCTAGGCCCCTGTCAAGACAGAAGAGCATGAGGAAAATATTTAGACGTGTTAGTTGTTTGTTTTGCTGTTGCAAAAAGGGTACTTAACAAACAGTATGGGAGGTTTTCCTTGGGTCATAGTTTGAAAGTATGTTCATTCACTGCAGGAAGTCATGTTTTAAGGTGGTAGAGATAGCTGTTCACATTGCATCAACAGTCAGGAGGCACAGATAGCTGAATGCTACTGTTATCATCCTTTCTTCCTTTGCATTCATTAGGGACCAGGACCAATAACTCGAAATTGCCCACTTTAGAGAAGTTTTTCACCTCAAGTAACCTAATGTAGAAAACCTTTCCCAATAGTTCTCCTAGATTGTTTTCCATGAAGGTTCTAAGATGAACCACTACTGTGGAAGACAAGATGAATATGTACCATGGAAGAAAAAAATTACTTGCCTTTCTATCCAGGAGTCAAGAGACAATAGGTTATAGTCCCATCAAGACATGCTACTGGGCTGGAGAGATGGCTCAGAGGTTAAGAGCACTGCTTGTTCTGCCAAAGGTCCAGAGTTCAATTCCCAGCAACCACATGGTGGCTCACAACTATCTGTAATAAGATCTGGTGCCCTCTTCTGGCCTGCAGGGATACATGCAGACAGAACACTGTATACATAATAAATAAAGCTTTAAAAAAAAAAAAAGACATGCTACCAAGGACCTAAACTCTTACTTTTACACCTCATCTCATAATCTTTCAACATTGTGCCAATAAAGTGATATTATTAGGGTCAAGCATTTACCACATGGGCCTGTAAATGATGCACTTTAGCAATAAAAAATTCAACTGTATGAATTTAGAAATATTAACATAAACAAATTAACAATTCTAGGTCTTATCGGTGGTCTGTTCAAAAACACTCTATTAGAGATTCCATAAAACATGGCCATTTGCTAACATTCATATTATTATTCTCAGATTCCTCAGTCTGTATGCAGTAAGAGCTGTCATCCTGGATTCATGAAAACCCACCGAGAGGGTGAGGCTTCCTGTTGCTTTGACTGCAAGCAATGCCCGGAGAATGAGATTTCCAATGAGACAGGTACATGTCAATCATGCAGAAAACATCACAGCTCTCCACACCTGCAATATCCAAGCAAATGAAAAATATCTGTAAGTGAACTGCAATCAGTTCACTTCAGTGAAGACAATCAGTTTTCTTCCTCCCAACTGTTAGAAAACAACAGGTTGCAATTCATTTTTCCCACTCGAAAAACACACTCGTGGCATTGAAATTCATACCTGCTCTGTGTTCTTGAATCCTTGTGGACATGTCTGTCTAGAGAAAACCACTCTTCCCATACCAGTGCAGTATGCTGCATGTCATCATGCACTTTGTCTCTATTTCTTCTCTATTGCTGTACAAAGGCACTATAACCAAGCAACTTATAAAGAAGACATTTAATTGGCTTAAAATTTCAGACTGTTAAGGGTCCATGAAGGCACAGCAGAGGCATGTGTGGTAGATTGATGAGATAGGCCCCCAAAGGTTCATATGCTTGCATACTTGGCCTACAGGTGTGAAACTGTTTGGGAAGGATTAGGATATGTGGCCTTGTTGAAGGATGTCTGTCACTGAGGATGGGAATAGAGATTTCAAAAGCCTGCTTCATTCCCATTTATGTCTCTCCTCTCTGTCTCTGTCTCTGTGTCTCTGTATGTCTCTCTGTCTCTCTGTCTCTCTCTCTCCTCTCTGTCTCTCTGTCTCTCTCTGTCTCTGTCTCTGTGTGTGTGTGTGTGTGTGTGTGTGTGTGTGATCCCTATGAATCAGATGTAATCTCTCAGCTATTTTTCCTGCTCCATTCCTTCCTTCCTGCAGCTTGCCATGTTCTCCATCTGGAACTGTGAGCCTGCAATTATATTCTTTCTTTTATTAGTTGTCTTTGTTATGATGTCTCTTCATAGCAATAAAAATTTAACTAAGACAGTGTAACGACAGGAACAATTGAGACTTTACATACTGATTCACAAGTAGGAGACAGAGAAGAAACACTCTGTATGACAAAATCCTTAAAACCATTCCACAACAAGAAGCCTCTCTCACAAAGGTCCACATCTCCTAATCCTTTCCAAATAGCTCCACTCACTGGGGACAAGTCACACAAGTATGTGATGTAAGGGGAAGCATTCTCACTCACACCACCACAGTTTTCTCCCTTCTACCCATAGACTTGTGAACATGTGGTGGTTTTTTTTTTTACTTTAATTCAATTTTATGATAATTCTACATATTATACAATACATCCTGAGAACAGCCTTCCTGTCCTTCCCTCCACCCAGCCACACACGCCACCTCCCCTTCTTTCCCAGATCCACAGTTTTTTTTTCAGTTCCTTTCCAAAAATGACAGGCCTCTGAGTGATATCAACTGAACTTGACATAACAAGATGCAATAAGACTGAGCATAAACTCTCATATCAACGCTGGACCAGACAACCCAGTAGGATGAAAGAGTCCCCTGTACAGACAAAAGATACCCCCACTTCCAACTGTTAGGAATCCCACAAAAATCTCAAGCTAAAATAAACTCAGCATGTATTCATAAGGACTAGCACAGACCCATGGAGGCTTGCTGATTGCTGCTTCAGTCTCTATGAGCCCTTATGAGCCCTGCTTATGTGATTCTTCAAGCCATGATCTCCTGGTGACTTCAAACTCTTTGATGCCTACAATCCTTCCTCCTCCTCTTCTGTGTTGTTTACCAAACTTCCTATAATGTTTGGCTGTGGGACTCTGCATCTCATCGGCAGCTGGAGTAAATCTTCCTGATGATGATTGGGCTAGGCACCAATCAATGATTATATCAATTACATTTCCCTTTCCCAGGGATGTCCATTTGTCACCCCTAGAGCCCTACTTGTTACTTAGTCTCTCTGTGTATGTGGAATGTAGTGTGATTATCCTCTACTTAACAGCTAATGCTCACTTAAAAATAAGTAATTATCTTGTTTGTCTTTCTTGTTCTGGATTACCTCACAAAGTATGTTTTCTTTTCCTACTTCCATCCACTTACCAGCAAATTTCATGACGTTTTTTTTTCTAACAGATGAATAATACTCCCTTGTGTAAATGTACCACATTTTCTTTATTCAGTCTTTGGTTGAGGGATATCTAGATTATTTCCAGTTTCTAGCTATTATGAATAGCATTGCTGTGATCAGGGTTAAGCAAGTTTCTTTATGAGAGGATGGAGTGTCCTTTGGGTATGTGCCCAAGAGTGGTATAGCTGGGTCTTGAGGTAGGTCAGTTCCTGATTTTCTGAGAACTCACTATAGTTGTTTTATAATGGCTGTACAAATTTTCACTCCCACCAGCATGGAAGAGTGTTCTCCTTGCTCCGTGTCTTCACTAGCATAAGAAGTCACTTGTGTGATTGATCATAGCCATTCTGACTGGTGTAAGATAGAATCTCAAAATCTTTTTGGTTTGCATTTCCCTGATGGCTAAGGATATTGAACACTTCTTTGAGTGTTTCTTAGCCACTTTAGTTTCCACTATTAAGAATTCTCTGTTTAGCTTTATACCTTATCTTTTCATTTGATTATTTGGTTTGTTGATGTCTAACATCATTTGGATATTAGCCCACTATTTGATGCAGAGTTGGTGAAAATTTTTTCCCATCCGTAGGCTACCATCTTCTCCTATTTATGGTGTCCTTTGCCTTACAGAAGCTTATCAGTTTCATGAGGTCCCATACATTAGATGTTGATCTTAGTGCTTGTGCTATGGGTGCTCTGTTCAGGAATTCATCTCCTGTGCCAAAGGGATCAAGGCTACTCCCCACTTTTTCTTCTGTTAAGTTCAGTGAATCTGGTTTCTTCTTCAGTCTGCTTTTATGTGAAGGCTTTTGATCCATTTGGACCTGAGTTCTATGCAGGATGATGATTATAAATCTGTTTACATTCTTCTATATTCAGAAATCCAGTGAGATCAGTACCATTTGAGGACTATGTTTTCTTTTTTCCATTGTGTCTCTCTGGCTTCTTTATCAAGATTCAGGTGTCCATAGGTGTGTGGATTTAAATCTGGGTCTTCTATTATACTCCCTTGATCAACCTATCTGTTTTTATGCCAATACTTTATGGGTTTTGCTAGTATAGTTCTGTAATAGAGTTTTAAATCAGGGATGGTGATACCTCCAGAAGTTCTTTTATTATACAAGATTGTTTTAACTATCTCAGGTTTTTTGCTTTACCATATGAAACTGAGTCTTGTCCTTTGTCTCTGTAAAGGGTGGAATTATGTTGCAATTTTGACATGGATTACATCGAATCTGTAGATTGCTTTTGGTAAAAATGGCCATATTTTCCTAGGTTGAACCTACTGACCCATGAACATGAGAGACCTTTCCATCTTGTTTTATTGTCTTCATTTCTTTCTTCAAACACTTGAATTTTATGTTATGTAAATCTTTCACTTGCCTGGTTAGGGTTACCCCAAAACATTCCATATTGTTTATGGCTATTGTGAATGGTGTTGTTTCCTGATATCTTTCTCAAACACTTTGTAATTTGTAAAGGAGAGCTACTGAATTTTTTAATTATCTTGTATTCAGCCACATTGCTGAAGTGGTTTATCAGCTAGAGGAGGTCCCTTGCAGAATTTTGGGGTCAATTATGTTTACTGTAATATCATCTACAAATAATGATACTTTCAAATCTTCCTTTCCAATTTGTATGCCCTTTATCTCCTTCCGTTGTCTTATTGTCCTAGCTAGAACTTTTAGTATGACATTGATTACTTTTGGAGGAAGTACACAACTTTGTCTTGTTCCTGAATTTAGTGGAATTTCATGAGTTTCTCTCCATTTACTTTAATGTTGGCTATAGGCTTGATATAAATTGCCTTTGTGATGATTAAGTACGTTCCTTGTATCCCTAATCTCTCTAAGACTTTTATCCTGAAAGGTGTTGGATTTTGTCAAAGGATTTTTCAGTATCCAATGAGATGATCATATGCAATTTTCTTTCTTTCTGTTTGTGTATATGGTGATTATATTTACTGATTTTCATATGTTGAAACATCCCAAAATCTCTAGGATGAAGCCTACTTGATCAAGATGGATGATGTTTTTGATATGTTCTTGGATTCTATTTGCAAGAATTTTATTATATATGCATCTATATTCAAAAGGGAAATTGGTCTGTTACTCTCTTTCTTTGTTGACTCTTTTTGTGATTTGGAAATCATGGTGACTGTGACCTCAAAATGGATTTAGCAATATTCTTTCTGTTTCTATTTTGTGGAATAATTTGAGGTGTGTTGGTATTAACTCTTCTTCAAAGGTCTGGGAGAATTCTGTGCTAAAACTACCTGGCACTGGGCTTTTTTAGCTTGGTAGACTTTTAATGATTGCTTCTATTTCCTTAGGAGTTATAGATCTATTTAAATAGTTTATCTGATCTTGATTTAATTTTGGTAAGTTTTATCTATCAAGAAAAATATCCATGTCTCTTAGATTTTCCAATATTGTGGAGTACAGCTTAAGTATGACCTAATGAGTCTTTAAGTTTCTTTGGTGTCTGTAGCTTTCCCCTCCCCTTGTCATTACTGATTTTGTTAATTTGGGTATTCTCTCTCTGCCTTTTAATTGGTTTGGATGGCGATTTGTCTATCTTGTTGATTTTCTCAAAAACCAGCTCTGTGTTTCATTGATTCTCTGTGTTCATCTCTTTGTTTCTATTTTCTTGATATCATCCCGCAATTTGATTATTTTTGCCATCTATTCTTCTTCGGTGTTCTTGCTTCTTTTTGTTCTAAAGCTTTCAGGTGTACTGTTAAGTTGCTGGTATGAGATCTCTCCACTTTTTATGTAGGCACCTTTTTCCAGCCCTTTACTCACAACTCATGTCTATATTTGATGTAGAGATGTGTTTCTTGTATGCAGCAAAAGGATGGATTCAGTTTTCATATCCATTCTTTTACCTATGTCTTTTTACTGGGGAATTGAGTCCAATAATATTGAAAAATATTAGTGATCAATAATTGTTAATTCCTGTTATTTTGTTGTTGGTGATGTTTTTTTTTTGTGTGTGTGTGTGTTTGTGTGTGTGTGTGTGTATGTGTGTTTGTGTGTTTCTATTTTTTGGTTTTTGTTGGTATAAGATTATCTATTGCTATATATTAGTGGGTGTAGTTAACTTCCTTAGAGTTTTGGTTGAAATTTTGGTTCCTATACCTTCTCTAGATCTGTGTTTGTGGATAGATATGATTTAAATCTGAACTTGTCATGAAATATCTGGTTTTCTCCATCTGTGGTGATTGGGCGTTTTGCTGGATATAGTAGTCTGGGCTGGTATCAATGTTCTCTTAGAGTCTACATAACATCTCTCCAGACTCTTCTGGCATTTATAGGCTCCCTTAAGAAGTTTGATGTATTATTTTATATTATATTATTTTATTTTATTTTATTATTAAGAGATTTTTCTATTCACTTTACATATCAACCACGGATTCCCCTGTCCTTTCTCTTCCAACCCCCAAGCCTTCTCCCTGAAACCACCCCCCATTGCCACCACCTCCAAGGCAAGGTCTCCCCGAGGAGTCAGCAGAGCCTGGGAGATTCAGTTGAGGCATGTTCAATCCCCTCCTACCTGCACCAAGGCTGAGCAAAGTGTCTCAGCATAAGCACTAGGTTCCAAAAAGCCAGCTCATTCACTAAGGACAGGTCCTGGTCTCACTTCCTGGGGGCCCCCTAAACAGCTGTCTCACTTATCCAGAGGGCCCAGTCCAGTACCTTGGGGACTATTCAGCTATTGGTTCACAGTTCATATGTTTCCACTAGTTTGGCTAGGTGTCTCTGTAATTTTTCCACTCATGGTCACGATATCTCTTGCTCATATAATCCCTCCTCCCTCTAATTGGTTAGACTCTTAGAGCTCCACCTGGGACTTGGCCATGGATCTCTGAATCTGCTTCCATCACTCACTGAATGAAGGTTCTATCATGACAGTTAGGGTGTTCAGCCATTTGATCACAAGAGTAGGTCATCTCAGGCACCCTGTCAACCTTGCCACTGGAGTCATTTTTGTGGATTCCTGGGGACTGCTCTAGTACTCTGCTTCTTCCTATTCCCATGGTATCTTCATTTATCATGGTTTCTTTTTCCTTGTTCTCCCACTCTCTTCCTGATCCAGCTAGTACCTATCACTCCCCTAAGCACTCTTTCCCACGACGCTTGCCCTCTGTTAATCCTCTTACCCCCAGTTTGCTCATGCAGATCTCACCCATTTCTCCATTGCTGAGGGATCCCTGTGTCTTTCCTAGGGTCTTCTTTACTACCTAGCCTCCCTGGAGCTGTGAGTTGCAGTCTGATTATCCATTGCAGTATATCTAGACCTCTGGGATTTAGATGCCAACCTCACCTCTGTACTTCCAATAACCTGTGTAGCCTCTTGTGTTCTGGATATCTGCTTGGTGTCTGGGATTCCTAGTACAGCATAGGCTCCAGTAAAGCAGAAGATTTCTGCGAAAGTTGTGGGCTGCAAAAGGGAGTGGAGGTAGTGTGCAATTTCGGGGGTGTTGGGCCAGCTTTGGTGAGTGTTGGCTGTCTGTGGGCAGTGTTTTATCTTGGGTCTCTAGAACCAGCCTGGCCTGAGGTAAAATAGAAGTCTTCTGCCTAAGGTGTGAGATGGAATATGGAGCCCAAAGAAGGGAGTACAGTCTGGGCCTCTAGAGCAGGCTTTAAGGAGTGTTACCAGGTGGTATGGTATCCTACCTGGGGTCCCTAGGATGAACCTGGCATCCAGTAAAGATGCCAGAGTTGTGGGGTGGAATATGGAGCCCAAGAGACATGGTGCTGCTGGCTATGTTGGGCATGCTTTAAGGAATGTTAGCCAGTAGTTGGGCAGAGACTTACCTGGTGTCCCTAGGACCTGCCAGAGCTGTTTGCTGGAATATGGATCTGAGTGAAGGGGATGACAGGGTCTCTAGAACCAACCTGGCCTTTGATAAAGCAGAAGTCTTCTGCTGAAGTTACGGGCTGGAATATGGAGCCCTGGGGCAACAGTGCAGCCTGGAGCCATTGGGAAGACTGGGGTCCCTAGGACCAGCCTGGACTCCATTAAAGTGCCAGGGTTTGGGGCCAGAATATGGAGACAAGTGGAGATGGTAATGTTTTAAGCTGTTGTTTTTCTTTATTTATTATCTTCTGGTCATGTTGGACTTTTCCTTTATACTTTGAATCACAACTTTGTCTTTTGTGCTTTTGTGGTTTGTGTGTGCATGTGTGAGAGAGTGAGTTTATTTAATGGTTGTTTTGGTTTGTTGGGATTTTGCGTTTTCTTTTTTTAAAGAAAGAGAGAAAGACAGGGTGTGGAATTGGGTGGACATGGAGAGAATCTGAGAGGAGCTGGCAGAGTGCAAAATCATGATCAGAATGTATTATATAGGGAGTGTGAATGGTAATGTAATGATATAAAGAGAATTAAATATATATCAAAAATAAAAAGTGTATAGAAATATGGACATTATTACTACATTGAAAATATAGCAGAAAAATCCATAATCATAAATCATAATTGAAGAGTAAATCAATAAGATATTCAAACACTTGTCCATAAAGACATAAGAATACATGAGTAGTTCTTTATCTATGCAATACATGGATACTACTGTACAGAGTTATGAAAACAGTGTCACTGATGAAGTGGTTCAAGGCTGAAAGACTTGAAGAATTTTAAATCATTCAGGCTCCTTCATAGAATGAAGACACTTAGAGAACACTGTGGATTTCGTTAATGTAGATGCATTTGGAATATAAGAGAACATCATTATAAGATTTCAAAGGACATTCTTTCTATCACACTGAAGTCTCATGCCCTCTTAAGAATGGAGATGTATTAATGAAGAGGCAATGACAGAGTAAAATTAAGTTCATGTGATGTATATCAGTGCTCTAGTGACTTTTAAAACAGATACAAGAGTGTCGCTAAAGATGAGGATACCATATGAGTAACAACAGAGAAAGCCTGATGCTTCTTAATTTCTGTCAGCATGAAGTAGAAGGCAAATTGAGTTTAATCTTCCTGTATTTATATGTGAAACAAAGCAAGGCTGTTCAGATACCATTGCAATGTTCTGGAGCAGGTAAGTGACTTAGAATAAAAAAAGAAACCTGAGTATGCATTCATAATCGCCTGCATTTCTGCCAGATGTGGATCAGTGTGTGAAGTGTCCAGAAACACACTATGCAAATAATGAGAAGAGCCACTGCCAATATAAGACTGTGACATTTCTGGCCTATGATGATCCCTTGGGGAAGATATTCAGCATGATGTCCTTGGGTTTCTCATCACTCACAGCTGTTGTTCTTGGGGTGTTTCTGAAACACAGAGACACTCCCATTGTCAAGGCCAATAACTGTCATCTCAGTTATATCCTGCTCATCACTCTCATCCTCTGTTTTCTCTGTCCCTTGCTTTACATTGGCCATCCTAGCAGAGTCACCTGTATCCTACAGCAGAACATATTTGGACTTCTGTTCACTGTGGCTCTTTCCACTGTGCTGGCCAAAACTCTCACTGTACTTATAGCCTTCAAGATCACTACTCCAGGGAGAATGAGGAGGTGGCTGCTGACAGCAAGGACCCCTAATTTCATCATTCCCATCTGCACCCTGCTGCAAGTTGTTCTTTCTGGAATCTGGCTGGCAACCTCTCCTCCATTTATTGACAAAGATGTTCATTCAGAACATGGGCACATCATCATCATTTGCAACAAAGGCTCAGCTATTGCCTTCTACTGCATCCTGGGATACCTGGGAACACTGGCTATAGGCAGCTACCTTATGGCTTTTTTGTCCAGGAATCTGCCTGACACATTCAATGAAGCCAAGTTTCTGGCTTTCAGCATGCTGGTGTTCTGCAGTGTCTGGGTCAGCTTCCTCCCTGTCTACCACAGCACCAAGGGAAAGATCATGGTGGCTATGGATATCCTCTCTATCTTGGCTTCTAGTACATCAATCTTAGGCATCATCTTTGTCCCCAAGTGCTATATAATACTATTAAGACCAGAAAGGAACTCACTTCATCACATTAAGGACACAATATATGCTAGAAAAACAATCCTTAAAACCTAGCTCCCATATTTCTTAAATTAAAGAGTTTTGAAGCATGATTATTCTTCACTATCTGAATGCTCACATATGAAGTCATAATTTGGCATTCGATCCCATAGGCTATTATTTCTTTAAGTAATCATATTAAGCTAAATGAATTCTGCATCCATCCTCTTATTCATGTAGAGATACAGCTTGCATTTTGAGTCCTCCTCTTACATTCACTATTACTTTCGTGTTATTGATTTCATTTGCTAATGAAATGCTAATTTGGGAGTTCTTCTACTTGGATCATTCACATATTTTATTAATTTGACCACTAGATTATTCCAAAAAAAATTATTTCCACTGTCAATTACGTATGCTGATGAACAGATTCAAGAGTCATACATGTAAATATTCTTAAACATTTTGTAAATTTGACATTCAGTACAACAGATTTCTGTCAATATAGTGTTTTGTTGCTGAAGCCCTTGAGACATTTCTCCAATTTCTCATATGTTCTTTTCTTATATGTTTTTATTCTCAAGAAATCCAAATTCTTTACATTCGATGTACCTTTCCATGAAGGTTATACTATAACAGATCACTGCATAATGAGCTACATACTAAGTTATGGCAAATGTAGGACCTCATTTTATAACCCAACATGAAATGTCACCCAGAACAACCAATTTGCAGTCAATACCTGGAGCCTCTCTATAAATTATGATGCCCTGTATCAAATGCCCAGATGTAACTACTCCCACTGACTCTGTACTCACTTCTCTGTGTTACGCTAAACATCCAAGCAGCCTTTACCTTGTCACTTCTTCACAGTCCACTACTTTTTGCTAAATTGGTGCATATTCCTTCAACTCATACAGACTGGGAAAGATCTAAAATCCAGGAAGGCCATTTGTATCCATTGAGGTGGAGGCTTCTCTGTACCCAGGACTCCAGACAGAATCAGCAGAAGATCCTGGCATGCAGCTTCAGAACTGGTCTGTGTGATGCCTGTATGTGAACCAGGACTTCATGAACCATGTCTCAGAGAGCCAGATCAGTCAGGAAGACAAGAGTAAATAGTAATCCATAAAGAAGGTGGGGACTGGCATACACTCTTATACACACAGGGTTCCCAAAAGAGGAAGATGATGCCTCCTGTGTCTCTAAAGCCCCAGGACTCTTCCCATGATGCACTTCCCCCATTCTCATGGAAATCCACTTTGTTCAGTTGCCTGGTCCATTCAAATAGTGTGTGTGTGTGTGTGTGTGTGTGTGTGTGTGTGTGTGTGTGTGTGTTTGTAAGAGAAAAAGTGTGTGTGTAAGAGAAAAAGGAAAAAATGGAATAAAATAAAATAAGGGAAAATTTTTTAAAATCTCATCAAGGAAGCTGCAGTGAGACAATGATTCACACCATGAACCCCTTTTGCATTTATCTTTACTTATAAGGGTTCATTGCAAAGAGTCATTGGTCTGGTTCGAGGCCTTTGGTTTCTACTATCTTATCAATGCTGGGCCCTAACTAGGGCTCTTCCAGGATATCCTGTTGTTGTCCTGTGTTTTAGAAATCTTGAGACTTTAGGTCTACAGGCCAGGTTCCTTCACAAGCTCCAGCAGATCATAGATAGGGTGGATAGTGGGGCATGCCAAGTCATATCCTTGGGTCTGGGCCTGCCAAACTGTAGTATTGGTCTTCCAGATGTCAAATGGGGACAACTGTTCCATGTTTACAACTTTGAGTCTGGCTCACACACACCTGCACTAACAAGGATGGCTCCATTGTGCTTCTCTGGTGAGGTGCAGGGCCTGCTCTTCCAAGTGTTGCAGCTGGTGGGGGTCAGGTATAGCTCTCCCACTCTATGACCACAATGCCACTCTATCACTTGCCCCAGATATTGATGGGCATAGGGGAGGAGGACAACTCTCCTCAACCCTTGCCACCTCAAGACAGATGGGTACTTGGGACAGATCATGCAAGCTCACAGTTTTTTGGCTGGCTCTTCTACAACTGCACTAACAAGGGTGGCTCTATTGTGCTTCCCTCATGAGGTAGAAGGTTTGCTCTCCCAAGTGTTACAGCTGCTGGGGGTCAGGGATAGTTCTACCACGCCTATAACCACAGGACATGCTCTCCCTAGTACCCAAATGTCTGGTGGTGGCATGGATGGGCATGAGCTGCCTTTCTCTCCCTCCCCTCACCCAGCAATGCCTGGATCATGTGGAAGACCTAGCCCTGTGGTCTTAAGAGCTGAAGGCATTCTTTTAATTGATGTCTCTCTTCTCAGATGACTTTAGATGTGATGACTCAGATATGTCAAGTTCTTAGGAAACTATCCATCACAATTGACACCATATAATTTTGACACACAAATACATCACTACAAAGCGGCCTTTCCTTTCACATTTTTCCCAAGATCTCATATTAAATTCTAAGTAGTGGCTGGAGAGATGGCTCAGCATTTAACAGCACTGGTTATTCTTCCTGAGAAGCCAGGTTCAAGTCCCAGCACCGATATGGCAGCTCACAACTGTCTGTAACTTTAGTTCCATGGGATCCAATACCCTGACACAGATATACATTCAAGCAAAACACCAATGTACATAAAATAAAAATAAACAAATATTTTCAAAAACATAAGTAACTTTACATGTCCCACAGTATTAAAAGTCCCACAATGGAACACACTAAAATTTCACTCAGAGGTTAAGAGTACTGGCAGATTTTCCAGAGGTCCTGAGTTAAACTCTGAGCAATTGCATGTTGGCTCACAACCAGCTATAAAGAGACCTGGTGACTTATTCTTGCATTCAGAAATACATGCATGCAGAGCACTATACATAATAAATAAATCTTTTTAAAAATGCAGTCCTGCTGGGCAGTGATGGCACACACATTTACTGTCAGCACTCAGGAGACAGAGATAGGTGGATTTCTGTGATTTCAAAACCAGTCAGATCTACACAGTGAGTTCTAGGCTAGCCAGTACTACACAGAGAAACTCTGTCTCAAAAAACAGAAAAATCGGCCGGGCGGTGGTGGCGCACGCCTCTAATTCCAGCACTTGGGAGGCAGAGGCAGGTGGATCTCTGTGAGTTCGAGGCCAGCCTGGTCTCCAAAGCAAGTTCCAGGAAAGGCGCAAAGCTACACAGAGAAACCCTGTCTCGAAAAAACCAAAAACAAACAAACAAAAAAAAAACCAGAAAAATCAGTCCCTTTATTATATCCAGTCTCTTTTCAAACCCAAAAATGTTTTTAAAAGTTTAAAATCTAGCCAGGCAGTGGTGGAATATGCCTTTAATCCCAGCACTTGGGAGGCAGGGTCAGGCGGATATCTGTGAGTTCGAGGCCAGCCTGGCCTACAGAGTGAGTTCCAGGACAGGCTCCAAAGCTACACAGAGAAACCCTATCTCAAAAAACCAAAAAAAAAAAAAGGTTGAAATCTCTCAAGTGTGGGCTCCTTAAAAGATAAAAATTAGGACCTGGCGGTGGTGGTGCACGCCTTTAATCCCAGCACTTGGGAGGCAGAGCCAGGCGGATCTCTGTGAGTCCGAGGCCAGCCTGGACTACCAAGTGAGTTCCAGGAAAGGCGCAAAGCTACACAGAGAAACCCTGTCTCGAAAAACCAAAAATAAAAAATAAAAAAAATAAAAAATAAATAAAAATTAGATTAAATAATTCCTTACTTGAAGAGGGAAAGGCCCAAGGCAAAGTCTCTCTGACAAATAAAATCCACTCTCCAACTGTGTAATAGTTCGATTTCCAATGTCTGGATCCACTTACTATCTTCTGGGCTTCTCCAAAGGGCTTGGGTCACTTCTTCAGCTCCATCCTCGGCAGCACACACAGCTTGCCTTCCAGGCTCAGGATGGCTCCACTCTATGGCTGCGGCTGTTCTTGTCAGTCACCCCACAGTACTGACATCAACCGCAATGCTGGATCTTCTGCTGCAACATGGCTGCACTTTCATCAACGCCTCTCATAGACTCTCTTCATGGTTCCAAGTCTCAAATTCTCTGTATGACTCCTTTAATGCTGGACCTTCAAGTGCTAGTGTACTTCCACCTTCACCAATAGCATCTCCTGGCTTCTCACAGTACCGAGCCTCCACTGGAATCCATGACCAATTCATGCCTTCAAAACCAGTACCACCTGGGTGACTCTCATACCACCATTTGACTGCCAGCATGAAGTACAACTGCCTCTGGGACACAGCATCCATGTGCTCTCAGGAAACACTTCTCAGAAGATTTCAACTCAGCAATGCTGGGTTCTTCTTCTTCTTCTTCTTTTTTTTAAGACAGGGTTTCTCAGTGTAGTTTTGGTGCCTGTACTGGAGCACACTCTGTAGCCCAAATTGGCCTTGAACTCACAGAGATCTGCCTTGCTCTGCCTCCAGAGTGCTGGGATTAAAGCCATGCACCACCACAACCATGGGCTCTTCTTAATCACCACTAATTTCTCAAACCAACCAGCATCGAGTATCTCAGTAAAACAAATTTTCAATTTAGTTGTTCAGATATTTTGTTAATCATAGTTGATAATACAGGCCCAGCTAATCAGGGCCACAGAATCTTAATTCAAAATAACAAAGGGCCCCAATAGAGTCTTTAAACTTCCCTCTGAAACTTCACAAGCCATGTTCCAATCTTCTGCATTACCCTCAACATTCTTATATTCCAAGGTACTACAGAACAGTTCACCATTATGTAAAACTCAAAGGATTTTCTTATACAATGTTTCAAAGTCCCTTCAAGGTCCTCCTACAATACAACATGGTTAGGTCTGTCAAAGCAAGACCCCACTCCTGGTACCAACTTGTCATAGTTAGAGTTTCTATTGCTACAATAAAACAACATGGCCAAAAACCAAGTTGGAGAGGAGAGGGCTTATTTTGCATACACTTTCACATTTGAGTTCATCATTGAAGGAAGCCAGGACCGAAGTCAAACAGGGCAGAGAATGGAGGTAGGAACTGAGGCAGAGGCCATGGAGAGGTGCTGCTTACTGCCTTGCTCAGCCTGCTTTCTTATAGAACTCAGGACCACCAGCTAAGGATTGTCACCACCTGCTTTGAGCTGGGCCCTCCCTATCAATCACTAAGAAAATACCCTATAGCTGGATCTCATTTTCTTTTTGGGGGGTGGGAGGCGTCAAGATAGGGTTTCTGCCAGGCAGTGGTGGTGCACGCCTTTAATCCCAGTACTAGGGAAGCAGAGCCAGGTGGATCTCTGTGAGTTAGAGGCCAGTCTGGTCTATAGAGTGAGTATCAGGAAAGGCACAAAGCAACACAGAGAAACCCCATCTCAAAACAAACAAACAAACAAAATGGACAGGTTTTCTTCATGTAGCCTTGGCTCTCCTGTAACTAACTCTGTAGACCAGGCTGGCCTCAGACTCACAGACATCTGCCAGCTTATACCTCCCAAGGGCTGGGATTAAACGTGTGCACCACCACTGCCAGCTAAAAAACATTTTCTTAATTGAGGTTCCCTCCTCTCAGATGACTTTAGCTTGTGTCAGATTGACAAAACATTATCAAGTGCAGGGTACTTGAGCTGAAAGGAGAAGTGGACATATGTTTCATTCCTAACCCAGAAGCAATATCCAATTGATAGCCAGCTGCTAATGAAAGCTTAGTTTCCTTCAAGGGAGTCTCACTGGGGAAACCAACTACTTTGAAGAGTAAAATGCATGTTCAACAGTAGAAGACAACAGAAAATGAACTCATGGCATCTTTGGATGTTTCTTGTCTCACAATATCATGTCAGGGAGTTTTACTTTTTTGTTTGTTTCTTTGTTGTTTTTATCTTGTTTTTGTTGTTTTGTCTTGTCTTCTTATTTTTTTCTTCTCTCATTATACCCTATGGGTTCTTTGAGTATGTGCAATGGCTATCACTTTATGTTTTGGTGGCATCGAGTGTGCAGCCATGTGGGTCTCTGATTCATCTGAGTTTTCTTGGCCTCTTTCCTTCTCTTTATTTCTTTTGTTCAATTTAATGTGTTATTTTTTATTTTATCTTAGTATATTTTCTTTTCATGAATTTTATATTATTATTATCCAATAGGAACCTCGTTGCTTTCTAGTGAGAGACAGAAAGGTGTTGGATTCAGATGTGTGTGAAAGTGTGTGTGTGTGTGTGTGTGTGTGTGTGTGTGTGGTGTGTTGAGTGTTTTGTTATGTGCATGTGTGTGTATAAGAGTCTTTGGAGGCCCCAAGAAGGCATTAATCCCTTGGAGCTACGATTACAGGTGGTGTGAACTACATTTTATGAGGGCTATGTATTGAACTCAGCCATTATGCAAGAGCAGCACACAATTTTGTCTGCTGAGACATCTCTCAGGCTTCTGCAACATTCCGCAATATCTGTTTATCAAAACATCCTTCTATCTCATGAGTTCTACTCCTCTAACTCCCAGGATGCATCAGGATTCTCTAGTCTTCCCCCTATAAGGGCTAGCATTGTTTTGCATTCATCTGCAAACATGAGTTCAAAAACTTCCTACAGATTCTTTCAATATTCATGTGATATCAAAGACTTACATTCACTAAGATATCAAAAAGAAGCCTCAGATTTTATTTCAAATCTTATAGTATATATGAGACAAATAGAACATTACCCCTATGCACTAATGTAGAACAGCCATGTCTTGTAAAAATAGGTGGCTAAGTGGAAGATTGTGGGAGACAATGTAGATAAAAATAGTATACATGACACTGATAAACAACATCATTAAAAGAAACAGTGAGAGTCACTAGCTAACGAATAATCTTTCATCGTATCCTAATAGGTTGTTCTGTACCAACATTACATGTGTCATTTAAAATTTATGAAATGTGAGTTCTGGAAGACTATCTCTCCCTTAACTTTTGAAGAGAATTTCTCTCTGGTCTTAACAAAATGATGTAGCACTTGGGGACAAAGACACATCCCAACAAGCCTGTACTGGAGGCTAAGATGGAGAAGACCTCCACAGCCACCATGACCTTGCCCTTGGTACTGTGGTAGACAGGGAGAAAAGTGACCCAGACACTGCAGAACAACAGCATGCTGAATGTCAAGAATTTGGCTTCATTGAATGTGTCAGGGAGATTCCTGGCCAAGAAAGCCACAGTGAAGCTTCCCAGGGCCAGAGAGCCCAGGTATCCTAGGACAGAGTAGAAAGCAGTTACTGAGCCCTTGTTGCACACAATGATGATGTGGCCATGCTCAGAGTGTGCATCAATATCAACAGAGGGAGGAGAAGTTCCCAGCCAGATTGCACAGAAAATAATTTGGATGATGGTGCAGAATGGAATGATGTAGGTAAGTACCCCTGATACCAGGAGCCACTTTATCCTTATTCCAGGAGTAGTGATTTTGAAAGCCAAAACCACAGTAATTGTCTTGGCCAACACAGTAGAAACAGCCACAGTGAATAAAATTCCATATGTTATTTGCTGCAGGATGCAAGTGACTGAGTTGGGATGGCCAATGAAGAGCAAGGAACAGAGGAAACAGAAGATGAGGGAGATGAGCAGGATGTAGCTGAGAGTGAGGTTATTGGCCTTCACAATGGGAGTGTCTTGGTGCTTCACAAAGATCCCAAGAACCAGAAGGGTGAATGCAGACAAACCCAAGGCCATACAGGACAAAGTCATCCCCAAGGGGTCATCAAAGGCCAGAAAGGTCACATCTTTGTACAGGCAGTGGTTCTGCTCTGCATTGGCATATTGGTCATCTGGACACTTCATACAGTGATCCATATCTGATGCAGAAAGCAAAAGTATTGTTAGTGCAACTTCAGCATTTCTTATGAACAGGTCATGTCAGTGTATTTTGGGAACTTTACAACATCCACATACTTCATTGATAAAGATGTAATTGATACTTTTCTGAAGAGCAATGCTTCCATTTCATAATGCCTATCTTCTACAAGGACAAACGCAGATCACTATAACATGAATCTTTCTGTCTGAATTAGAAGTGATGCCCTCATGAGTGATGGAGACTTGGTCTTATCCAGGATCAAACTTCTTATGGCTTTTTTTATTCCCATATTATCATCACCAAACACATGAGTAGCCGAGCAACAACAAATAAAATCTATTTTGTGTGTGTGTGTGTGTGTGTGTGCAAGTGCATATGTATGAGAAAGCAGTAAATGCAAAAGAGTGTTTGAAAATAATAAATGAAAAAGAGCTCATGAGTTTGAGAGATTTTCTTGCATGGGATATGTTGAAAAGAGAATGGGGAGAGAGGGAGGTTTTATAAATATGTATGAAATTCTCAAGAAAAATTAATGAAATATAATGCCCTTAGTTGTATCCTCATCAGGAAATAAGGATACCCAGCAATGTATAATATGAAATAACCCTGCTGTTAAGGTAGAAAACTCTATACACACATAGCACCTAGAAGTCTTGTATCTTATATAATCACCTTTGTGAGCACAGAGCACTTACTTCCTTCCCTAATTTCCTTCTACATGAGACCTGTGTGGGGACCTGCCACAACATTTTCCCCATGGGTATTCTTGGGGAGTGAGGGATAAGAGATTTAGATAAAAATATAGAGGGAAGAGAGAGAGACAAAGACAGACAGACAGAGAGAGAGAGAGAGAGAGAGAGAGAGAGAGAGAGAGAGAGAGAGACAGGATCATTTCAGAGAGGCCTAGATCTTAATCCCCCAGCCCAAAACTTTATTCAAAAGGGCTTTTTATATCAATGTCAAGGGGGGAGGCAAAAGACATCCCCCTCAGTAGATACAACTAAATGTAGACACTACCAAACACCTAGTACCCAGGGCTGAGGTCCAATCATCTTCTTATGCAGCCCTACTGGGAAAGCAAGCACAGATATCACTAGGAAACTTCTGTGGACTCCAACCGACTGAGGTTCTACTAATGTACTCAATGGTAAATTAGTTGTTGGTAAAACATCATGAACAAGACAACAGGACAACTCTCAAGTGAGAGTGGTAACACAGAATATTTGAATTGAACAATAATACCCCATTCATAAGTTGTAATTTCCACCACAGCAAGCAAGGGAAATATGATTGTAATTGTGCTAAATTGTGGATAATAAAGGAGAACAATAATGTGCTTCCAGGATTTTAAGTCATTCCATGAACAAAACCAACCTAGCATTTATGGCCAGCTATGGTTACATTTTTTGTTTGTTGTTCTTTAAGGGGCTGGAAAGATGGCTATGTGTTAAGAACATGATCTGCTCTTACAGGGGGCCTAAGTCCAGTTCCCAGAACATGTGAAGTTCCATATTACTACCTATAACTCTGGTACAAAGGGCATCAGATGCCTCCAGTGGCCATCACATGGACCTGGCCCTGTATGGACTTACTATCCTCTACATATGCCTAATTCAAATATATATAAACATAAAGTTTTTGTTTATTTTTGTTGGTATTTATTATTATAAATGCCCTTAATAGTTATTATCTTAAATCAATTTTATTACATTCTGTTTATTTTTTACAAATATGTGTGTGTTTGTGTGTGTGTGTGTGTGTGTGTGTGTGTGTGTACAGTACAAAGTGTCAAGAGGGCATCGTGTAGGAGTTGGCTCCATCTCATTTCAATGGGCTTCCTAAGATGAATTCAGGTCATCAGAATTGTGGCAAGAGATTTACATGCTAACTCTTCTCACTGACCCTAAATAGCTTTTTTTAAAGATTTAGTTATTTATTATATATACAGTCCTCTGCCTGCATGTATGCCTACACACTAGAAGAGTGCAGTGTGGATAGCAGAAGACAGTCAATCTCCCTGCAGTCAACACTTACCTGTCTCATTGGAAATCTCATTTGCTGGGCAGAGGGTGCAATCAAAACAGCAGGCTGCCATTCCTTCTTGATGAATTTTAATGAATCCAGGGGGACAATCAACACTGCACACAGCAGAGGGCATCTGAGGAAAAGCAGACAGATGCTGGGCAGGAGTTTGACTACTCCTTCAATAGTTATAGCATCTCATCATGTTGAGTAGTTAACAAGTTTTCTTTCTATACATGACCTGAGTGAACACATTTCTTTCAGTACATTGTACAAGTCCACACATGAATAAGTGAGAATAAATTGATGAAGTGTTGAGGTGCTTCTGAACTACTAAAAGTTCAGGAAGATCTAGGAGTGTATGTTGTATCACCACTGGAATGCCTGAACTGAACAACCCTCCCTCCCACTGTGTAGCTTAGTTTTGTCAACTTGACACAAAGCATAGCTACAACAAAAAAGAGAGACTTAATTGAGAAGTTGTCTCTGTCTAATTGGTCTTTGGTCATATTGTTGACCAAATTTTTAGTTTTTCATTAATTCTGAGAAACACCACCACACTTGATTCCATTTCTGAATTTAGTGGAAATGCTTTAAGTTTCTCTCCATGTAGTACAATGTTTTCTATGTTCTGTTTTATAAAAAACTTATTTTGTCAAAAAAAATGTCCTTTCTATTTTTCAATTGTGTTTTTTTTATGTTTCTTTGTTTGCTTTCTCTGAAGGGATGCTGGACATCGTTTAAGACCTTTTCTGTATCTTTTTCAAAGAGCATATAATTTCTGTCCTAGCATATATTTATGTGACATATTATAATTGATTGATCTGCATATGTTGAACCAGCCTTACATCCCTGTAGGGATTGATCTTTCTGAGGTGCTGTTGAGACCTGTTTCCTAGTATTTACTTGAGAATTTCTCCACCCATGTTCATTGATTGGACTACAGTTTTCTTCTTTCTGATTCACTGTACCTGGAATGGTCTTTTTCCTGTACTGCAGAGACTCTATTCTTTTTTATGAGTGCACTAGCAAGACAATATTGTTTGTTTGTTTGTTTTTTAAATTTCCTTGTCTGTGTCCTTTGATTAGAGAGTGGGATTCTTCAAATTCAGTTATTAATGAGTTATTTGTGATTATTGTCAATTTGTATTTTTGTAAGTTTTGATGAATTTCAAACCTATCCTCTTCTGTCTACTGATCTAGTGTAGTCTACACATTCCTGTGACATCTACTGATTAACTTAATATTCGTTTTAAAGGAGTGTGTAATGTGTAAAGACACTGTGGGAGTGTCTTCCTTAATGATGTTCCAATAGCTAAATATTCCTGCAATTTGTGTTCACCATTACAAGTTTCTCTATCTTCCTGAAATTATGAAGGATAGCTTTGTTGGGTATAATAATTTAAGTTGTAAATTTTTTCTCTGTATGAAACACATAATTGATACTCCCTCATTTTAAAGTGTCTATGATTAAAGATACTGTGATTATGATGAGGACTTTCAATGATTTTTACCTTCTTTCTGTCTTTTAGCCTAAAATTCCTCTGTATTCTGCATAATGGAGATTTTAAGGAATATTCTAAAAAGGCAGGTCCTTTTCTGAACCTGTCTGTTGGGCACTCTGACTGCTTCCTGTATCTGGATGGCCATATTTCCCCAGAATTTGGTAAAATTTTGGCTGTCATTTTATTAGAAACACCTTTGGTCCTTTCATATGTTGTCCTCCTCTTGTGCCTGTACTTTCTTAATTTGGTCTTTTATTGATGTCCCCTAAATCTCTTGTGTTTTCTTCATCCTTCTTTATTGTTTTATCTTTGTCATAGTTTGAATTATAATTCATCTGTCTTCTTTCAACTCTCAATAGCCTGTCTTCTACTTGAGATATTCTCTTAGTAACATATTTTATACAGTTTGCTGTGTGAATTGTTGTATCTTTCATTTTCAGAATGTTAGTATGAATTCTTCATTGCTATTGTACCTTTATTGAATTTTTGTCACATTTTCACAAAATTCTTTATTATTTGCAAGTGTTTGTGATCTAATTGGATTTTCCTTAGACGTAATTTGTATGCTCTTTGATTTCTGGAACATTCTTATAATTATTCTTTGAAGTCTTTGTTTAGTATGTCATTGAGTTCACTGTCATGTAAGCCTATGATTGTATCATTTGGAGTCCAGCTTCCTCATTGTTTGCAAGTTTCATTTCTGCTTACAATTTGCATATCTAGAATATGGCACATATTGGTTTGTTTTTAGTCCTCCCTATCCTTCTGGTTGAGGTTTTGTAATGTTCTTTCAAGTTAGGCCTGGTAGAAGCAGACTTGTGATTTCATTGCTCACATCTGATCTAGTGGTACAGGCTAGTAGCTAAAAGTTGAACCCATTTGCTCTGTTCTCTGACCATAATTTTCTCATCACTGTGAAAATAGAATATTAAATCTTGATTCAACTCTACCATAGCAACTTGAGATATCACTTCAGATTAATTTTGCACACTTTCTGGAAGTAAAACCCTTTCAAATGCAACAAACAATATTGTACTAGGCAATGTAGTTCAGATACTATAAAATTAGACAAATCAGAATCAATAACTATGATATATCTGGAGACACATAATGGGATATTTTATTTTCAAATTTTCTCAAAGCCAAATTATAATTATGAGTGCCTGTCCAACCAAAGAAAAAAACAGTACAAATCTTTCTGTTTATTTTTTCATTTGTTTGTTTTTTTGAAAAGTTATGCAAGAATTAAGGTGCAAAGCAATGCTCTTCTAATGAAGGATTCATTTAGAAATTATGATTGAGGGCTGGAGAGGTGGCTTAGCAACCTATCACACTTGCTGCTCAATCTCCCAACTCCTACACACAGGCTCAAAATGGTCTTCAGTTCCTGTGTGTCATAATTCCTCTCTGGGCATACTGACATACCTAATACTCATATGTAAGAGATAGATACAGGCAAAACATCCATATACATAAAAATTCTAAAAAACAAACTTTAATTAATAAAATATCTAAGGTGGCCCATGAAATGTGAATGTATTGTTAGACAAGTAGGCAGTTTAGGACCTCCTAGTCAACATACTTGAATAAATTTATAGAATATAAATTAATGACTTGCGTATCTGTTCCTAGTTCCAAATCTTTCCTTACAAATAGCTTCAGTCTTTCCAGCATGTGGATTAGAGATTCAACAGAAGAGAAGAAAATCAATGGGCAGTAATCAATGGAACCAAGAGAATATTGATAAATTTACTGGGAATAACATCAAATGTTGGTCATATCTAGTTTTATATTTGTTTATAAATCAGAGTGTTTTTGATATGATAAAAATACATCATATGTTGGTCTTAGATTTTCAAAAACTTACCAAAAAATCATATTTTTAAAATCTGAAGGGAAGAAACATCATCTAGAAGTTTAAAATTGAGTCTTTACATGACCATCCTTCTAATTTCACTAAGTAACAGAGAAACCCAAATGGCCTCACTTGACAGTGGCTACAACTCTGAAGTGTACATCAATACATTTTGGTCAGACCTACCTGTCTACTTCCTGTGGCCCACTCTATCATATCTTCATATACATGGAGCTGTTGACCATGTGGAAAATATGGCTTAAACTCGCCTATTTTCACCTTAAGTCCAACACCATGGGGGAAATTACAAATGTGGTAAATGCCATAGTCTGCTTGCAGTTTTTCTTTCTGATTCATATTTATTACATCTCCAACAGGATTAACAAAGTGCATCTTCTTCAGAAATAGGTGAAGCTGGAAGATAGGCAATATTCTTTATTCTATATTCCTTTAAGTCTGAAAATGATTTTATTTTATCCTAAGGCAAATTCATTGAAGGTGCCCAAGGGAGAAACTCAATGAAAGCATGTGAATAAATAAAATAATTATGTTCCTAGAATTTTAGTTCTCTCAGGGGAAACCATCAAACACAAACAGAGACAAACACACAAACATCAAACATAAATATGCACCATAAACACACATACACACACACACACACACACACACATAAACAAACAAACCAACAAACACTTCCACATAGACACCCATGCAGAGGCACACAAATAATACAGCCACACTCATTAATACACATACACACTAACACACACATACAGACAGACCTAAGCAATCAAATACAGACACACACACAGAAACACATAGGCACATAAAGACAAAAAATACACACAGAGAGACACACACTGATAAAAAACATTCACAAAGAGACACACACAATAAAAATATGCTTAGATATACAGTCATGAAAAAACACAGGAGAAAGATATTCACACATGCAAAGTAGCACATCTATACACATGCATACAAAGTCACAGAAATGCATTTAGACACCCACAAAGACACAAACACGTACACAGAAACAAACACAAAAACATACAGAAAATCAGTCGCAAATATACTCACACACAGGTACACAAGTAACTACTGAACTGAATCAGCAGTATATCTTGAATCATGACGGATAAGTTCCCCAGAGCCTACAGTGGTGTCAGAATCAGGTGTGTACACTTATGCACACCATCCCTTATAGTGAACAACACACACATGACAAATATTGGTTTCAGCATGTGAGACACTCTTTAAAGATTATAAAATTGATGGCACCAAGTACCATCCATTAAAAGATACAGTACCTGTGAGCAGTCAGAATCCACTTCTCTCAGAGTCTTGATTGGCTGGTTTTCTACTTGTTGAAGAAGCATTTCATGGAGAGCATGGGCCATAGCATACACAGCATTGTATATATCATAAGCATCATCACTAAAGGCCATGTCAAAACTCTGTAGCTTTAACCATTCCAGTGAGGCATTGAATGAGCAGTTCTGCACTGTGTTACAGTTAGATGTGGAGGCTTCACAGCTAAAGTACATCCACCCCAGTCGTTCCAGGAATAGGTCTGTGTATTTAGAAGAGTTCAATGTCTGAACAAAATTTTTTAAACCAGAAATCTCAGCATGGTGGTGTGCAAAAGAAAGAGCCCCATGGAATGAGTCAACTGTGAAGTCTCCCTTACTTGTAGTGACATCCCACTGTGAGGTGGTGACCCATATTCTCTTTATACCCTGTGATACCCACATTCTGAAGCACACAGCTAGAGTACTGTCTGTGTCACCATAAATGATAACAACATTTGTAGATGATGTCTCAATTTGCTTGTTATACACTTCAGCTCTTGAAATGTATAAGTCCATGTTGACTGGGATCACGATCACAAAGGCTAAGCAGACTCTTTGGACTTCACTTTCTCCTCTCAGATCTGAGAGAAATTGGAGACCCTGGTCATCATCTGAGATGGCCAGCCCAACCCAGTTCCAGTTGATGCGAATCATCAAAGAGACCATGGCCAGGGCCAGAGCTGTGTCCTTGGGGGCCATCTGATACAGACTGGGAAATAGTTCATGATCACTCAGGATAGGATGGAAAGGTCCATAGGTGAGCTGAAGGACATAAAACACAGGGAGCAGCATGAGGTAGAAGACTGTCATAAATCTCAATGGGAGCCCTGAAGTGTGTGAAGCACCAGTTTGAAATGACAGGAAGGGCAATTTTCCCTATTACTACAGTTATACTACACTTTTAGAAACCTGCAGAAAATCAACTTTCTACAATTTGTTCAAGGAAAATCACCTTGACTGCTAATTCTTCTTCTCATCTACATATCAAATGATGAATTGGGAATGACCCATTGAGTGGCTGATTAATTACACTTGAACCTGATTTACATTAATGTGAAGCCAATCTCCCCCTTATGCTCTCCTCAGCATCAGGCTTAGCCAAAAAATGAGAAAGATTCCATAATTTACACTCAAACAACCTCACCTGTGGATATCTGTAGAGCTCAAATAATTGAGCCAGGCTCATGGATGGGGTTAACATTGGTCCTGTAATCATTACACGACATTTGGTCTTATGTTTACAGATGTAGTTAAGAAGAGGTCTATACCTTTTCATAGTAATGTATATGAACTTTTGAAATGCTTGTTTATCATGAAAAAGGTCTGTGAAGAAGTAAAATATGAGAGACACATTTGGTAGAAGATATTGATTCCTGTTGATTTCGTCCACAGCAAAAGCCAAAGGCAGAGCAAACTGTTGATTTGCTGGTGGTATTCTGAAAATAAAGGCACGGGTTTTAGTATGGATAAGGCACTATAGATGAATGCTTTGTAGTTAATACAAGGATTATCATGCGTTCGATGTCATTTTCATATATAGCTTGACAAATTCCCCTGTGTTGTCAAGTTGGCAAAACAGGAGATGCTTGAGAGCTTGAAAAAAACCTAAATGGTTGATGAGAGTGGATGTCACAAAAATGAGAAATGTGTTCTTGTCCACTTTGACAGAGAATTTGATCTTGGCAATTTGAGTAATGGATTCACGTTTGATAAATGATATGTGTGTGTATCTGTAGGAAGCTTGAGAATGCAGTTTTCTTGGGGGCCAGAAGAGGAAGCTGGATCCTGCAGAGCTGGAATTTGAAGTGGTTTTGAGGTGCCTGCCAACATGGGTGGTTGAAACTGAACTCAGATCCTTTGACAGATCAGCAAGTGCTCTTAACTGATGACTCGTGTCTACAGCCCCAGTTTATTACTACTTTCTATATTCTAGATATTCTTCAGTCTAGTACAGCCAGTAGATATTTTTCCTTCTGTGTGTGGGCTGCCTCATAACATCCTCATAACATATTTGAATGCAAACAAATTTAGTTTTATGCAATCACACTTGTTAAAATGTAGTCTTATTTCCTGAGTTATTCTATATATTTAAATGTTTGTTCCATGTTTTCTTTATCAGATTCATGCTTTCTGGAGTTACACTAAAGTGTTTGATCCATTTGGACTTGATTTTGGAGCAGGACAATGGTTGGGAGATACTTCTTTTCAACCTCTGGTTGTCAGGTTTTCCACTAGAATTTCTTGAGTAGGCTGTCTTTTCTCCACTCTATCTATGTGGGGATTGCCTATTAAATTGAATTTGTTCCTAGAGTGTTTTTTGATAATGTTTTTCTCTTCTCCCAATTTCTTCTGGGTCCTCCTAAACTACCTATCTTCCTCCCTTTATATTGTTTTGTCCTCTATTTTTCGTTAAAAAAAAAAAGAGGAGAAAAGTGCAAAGAGAATACCACAGGGGGGTTTAAGGATTTAGCTTAGTGGTAGAGCACTTGCCTAGAAAGTGCAAGGTCCTGTGTTTGGTTCTCAGCTATGAAAAGGAAAAAAAGAAAAAAAAAACATAAAAATGAAAATTAAAATAAACATCAGAAACCAAATAGACATCTCTTTCCACAAGTTGATTGTGAAGTGTCTCTTATGACAATTGGTCTAGACATCAGTTTATGACTATAAAGGGATATCATTTGGAATTATTCCATCCAATTTTTTTCCCATTCTTGTTTGGTTCTATCCTAGGTCTCTTGGATATCCTGATTCTGAGTCCTGGTCCTCAGGGGATATTTCCTATCATGGTATGGGTCTCCAGCAGTTCCATTTATCTGTTGGTCACTCCCACAATTTCTGCAACACATTTACCCCAACATATCTTGTAGGTGGGACAAATTGCAACAGCCAAACATTGAGCAGAGCATGGGGAATACTGCAGAAGAGGGAAAGCAAGGATTGTAGGACCTAGTGGTGTCAAGGTCACCACATGGAAACCCACAGAATCAACTAACCTGGGCTCAGAAGGGCTCACAGAGACTGAAAAGACAACCAGCGAACCTACATAGGACTGACCAAGACTCCGTGCCTATATGTTACAATTATGTAAATTGGTCTTCAAGTAGGACTCCTAGCAGTGAGAGCAGGGGGATGTCTCTGACTCTGTTGCCTGCTTTGGGGACTCATTTCTCCTGCTGGACTGCCTGATGCAACCTTGGTGGAAGAATGGTTGCCTGTTCTCACTGCAGCTTGATATACCAGGACTCACTGATATCCATGGGATTCCTGCCTGTATCTAAAGAATAACAGTGAAGGAAGATTGGATGTGGTGAGGTTGGAGAATAAAGGAGGGGGACCTAGGAAGAGGGTAAGGAGGGGAACCTTTGGATGGAATGTAAAATCAAGAAAATAAATAAATAAAATATAATAATAAATATAAAAATTGAAAAATAAACAAATACACAAAGAAGACCAAGGGAAGCAAATTAAGACAAAACAGTCTACAAAAATACTGTTCTCTCCATTTTGTGTTATCCAACTACTTCTGTGCATGGGACTGGTTCTAAAATGTGTCTAATAATATGCTCAGTGAGACTCCACTAGAGAAAACAGATTTTCCCTTTCAAAGCAAGTATCAATTTCAAATAGCTTCTTTTTTAGGAGTGAGAATTGTTGGGCACTTGCTCCTCACAATTATGAGACACCATATGAACCTGTACCATTTGAAACTCAACAGGCCTTTGGCATGCTCACACAGTCTGGGTGAGCTTATATATGTAACAGTGTGTGGAAGACACTACTTCCTTGCAGTTATCTACCACCTTTGACTCATCATTTTGTCTGTCTCCTCTTCCACTTAGATCTCTGAGCTTAGAGTTAAAGGAATTGATGAGACAACTCACTGAAGACAATGTGCTTCAAAGTTCCTCATTCTCTGTACACTGTTCAGTTGTGGATTGCTGGGTTAGTTCCCATCTACTACAGGAAGCATCTTCTATGATGAGAATTGAGTGATGCACTGGTCAATGGTATAGCAGAATATCATTAGAATTCAATTTATTACTGTGTTCCTTAAACAGAATAATGTTACTAAATTTCCCCCTATGTCTTTGACATGTATACTCTGAAGTTCAGGGAATCTTTATCCATGTCAGGTCGAGTTCCATTTCATGGAGTGGACTTTAAATCCAGTCAGACATTGGTTGGTTAAACCCCTAGTATTTATGCCATTATTGTACTTATGTATCATACAGGCAGGTCATCACTGTAGATCACAAAGTCTGTAGCTGGATTGGTGGTTACAATTCTCCTCTGGTAGAATGCAGAATACCTGCCAGTACCATGAATGCAAGTCAGTGGTGGTGAAGGCTTTAGAGAGAACTAGCTTGACTTCTCCATGTTCATTGAAATAATAAGTGGTGTCTTCTGCAATAAAGCCTTTACAGAAACTTGTGTGGAGTAACCCATAGCCTTGGGAACAGCCAATGATGTTTGGTAGTTTCCATGGATCCAATTTGGCTAATGACTCAACAAGATATGTAACCTGTTCCTGGCATTAGATAAATATTTGGTGCAGAAAATGTCTAGCTGGGGCACTGTTCCCCTTTATTTGATGATTCCATTCAGACTTCCTTTACACATGTAAATATTTAGGAACCTTCGAAGTAACAGTTTATAAATAATTATTTATTATTTTATATCCTGACCACAGTTTCCCCTCCTTCCTCTCATCCAAGCCATTCCCCCACCTAATTTCTTCCCCTCCACCATCCACTTCTCCTACTTTCCTATTCAGAAAGGGTCAGGCCTCCAATGGTTATCAACATATTATGCCGTACCAAGTATCAGGAAGACTAAGCACATCCCCTTGTTAAGGCAGCCCAGGATAAATAGTAGGGTTCCAATGCCAGTAAAAGTGTCAGAGATAGGCCCTGTTCGCACTGTTAGGAGTCCCACAAGAAGACAAAGCTACAAAACTGTCACTACCATGCAGGCTTCCTGTTGTTGGTTCAGTCTCCCTGAGCCACTAAGATCCCAGGTTAGATGTTTCTGTGAGTTTTCTTGTGATGTCCTTGATCACTCTGCATCCTACGCTCCTTGCTCTCTCTCTCTCTCTCTCCAGTAGGAATCCCCAAACACAGAACAGTGTCTGATGGAG
Source organism: Peromyscus eremicus (assembly GCF_949786415.1). NCBI lineage: Eukaryota > Metazoa > Chordata > Mammalia > Rodentia > Cricetidae > Peromyscus > Peromyscus eremicus. The sequence continues at coordinate 296,271 of NW_026734345.1, forward strand.
GGTGTAGATGTAAACAACTGTCTTATTAAATAAGAAACTCAGAACCAATGCAAAGAAGAAAGCCAAGAGGTCAGAGCTAAGAGCTAAAACCTTACCCTTCCTCCTGCAGTGGTCCTACCTCTCCAAAAGAGAGCTACTTCCTGTGATAAAGTCTTTATGTAGACTTTCTATTCTGCCCTCTCATTGGTTGTAAACCCAACCACATGACCCCCTCGTCACTGCCTGTCTCTACAGACCTCCAGGTCTTCTATGGTTGGTATTGAGATTAAAGGCGTGTGTATCCAATGCTGGCTCTATCCCTAAACACACAGAGACTTACCTAGCTCTGCCTACCAAGTGATGGGATTAAAGGCATGCACCACCACCACCTGGCTTTCCTATGGCTTGCTAATACCTCTGACCCCCGGAAAACTTTTTTATTAACATTCAAATAACATTTTAGTACAAATAAAATATCACCATAGGTGGGCCTCTGGCATTGTTCTGGAATTCCTTTTGAAAAAATTATTACAACTGAAAAAAAACCTCATAGTTCAAATGTGCTATGATTTCATTATCCATTCCTCAGTTGATGAGGTTCTAGGATGCTTAAAATTTCCAACAATTATAAATAAAACAAGAGAGAAAATGATGAACAAGTGTCTGCATAGCAAGATGCAGAATACTTTGAGTATGTGCCCAAGAATAATATCGCTGGATCTTAAAGGAGATAGATTCACAACCTCATGAGGAATTGTCACACTGGTGTCCATAGTGGCTGCACATGTTTTTACCCCCACAAGCAATCAATAAGTGTTCCCCACTCCTGGAATCCTCACCAGCATAGGCTGTCATTTGTTTTATTGATCTTGGCCATTCTGACTGATGTAAGAGGAATTTTCAAAGGAGTATTTATTTGCATTTCTGTGATGGCTAAGAATATTTTCTTTAAGTGTTGTTCAGACATTTGTGTTTAATCTTCTGAGATCCCACTGATTAATTCTTTACCCCATTTTTAATTTGGCTATTATTTCCTTGATGTTCATATACATTTGTGATACTAATCCTTAATGTTCGGTTTCCTACCAATATTGGTTGAGGAGACTGAATCTTCTACACCGGTTGTTGCTGAACCCTTTGTCAAAGCCCAGGTGACTATACTCAAAGAATTGAATTATGAGTTTTCCATTTTGCTTTCTTGAAACATTTATATAATACCGAGTTAGCACTGTGGTCCTCTGTTACTATTGCCCAAGGTTATAACTTGGACACACACATTGTGGTAACTCCAGCATTGTTTCCTTTATTCACCTTTGCTTGGTCTATCTGGAGTCTGATTTTTATGTGAAATTTTGCTTTGTTTTTGTCTGTGTTTATTAGTTATGTTTCAATGGAATTTTGATGGAGATTGCATAGAATCTTAGATTATATTGGTAATGCAACCAAGTATTAATGTACACATTGATTTTGCAAACCCATCAATATGTCAGATAGTTTCATCTTCCATTGTCTTCTCTTTCTTTCCTTACAGTTACAAAATCTTCACCATGAAGACCCTTGAGTTCCTTGGTTGCATTTTTCTCAGGTATTTTATTGTGGGAAGCTATTGTAACTGTGATTGCTTTCTTGACTTCTTTTCAGTATCATCATTCCTTGTACACAAAAATGATATTTTGTATCTTGATTTTGTATTCTCCTCTATTCCTGATTGTATACTTTAGGTCTAAGACACACTCAGGGAGTGTTGACCACCTCATGTACAAGTTCATATTATCTACTGGTGAAAATGTTTGACTTCTTTTCTTGATTCATTCAGTGTTTTTCTGGGCTTATTGTTTTAGCAGAATATGAAAAAGACTTACCTTTGTGATACATAAATGAGCATCTTCCCTCCTTCGGTGTTTTTAAGGAAAGGTTCTCAGATATCCTCCATTTGGAATAATGCTTGACATGGGTTTGTCCTATGCAGACTTCATCCCGTTGAGACATTATCCTTCTATCCCAAAAGTTTTATGGATACTGTAGATTGTCAGATGCCTTTTCTGCATCTGTTGAGATGATCATGTCATGCCTGCCTTGTCTATTAAAGCTGTCTGTGACATTCACTGAGTTTTGGTGTTAAACCATCTTTCCAACCCTGGAATAATGCTACCTAGTCCACAGTGGATCTTGCTGACACATACTTGAATTTGGATTGCATGTATTTTCTGGAGAATATTTGGTTTAAGTACATCAGTAATCTTTGCCTATGATTGGGTTTTCCTTTATTCTGTTTTGATGATTCCTTATCTGGTTTTGGTGTCAGGGACATACTGAGTTTTTAAAATATCATTGTTTCTATTACTTTCCTTTCAATTTCTGAGAATTGTTTGAATGACATTCTTGTTGCATTTTCTTAAGGTATCTGTAGCTGGAGTTTTTTTGCCTGGTCCACAGTCAATACAAATCTCTGTCATCCATCAGTCCCACAGCCACTCAGACCCCACCAAGTAAACACACAGAGACCTGTACTGTTTACAAACTGTATGGGTATGGCAGGCTTCTCATTATCTGTTTTTATATCTTAAATTAACCCATTTTTATTAATCCATAACTTGCCATGTGGTTCATGGCTAACCGGTACCTTACAGCTCACTTGTCATGGTGGCAGCTGGCAGTGTCCCTATGCCTCAGCCTTCCACTTTGCAGAATTTTCCTATCTGCTTCTCCCACCTATACTTTCTGCCTGGCTACTGGCCAATCAGTGTTTTATTTATTAATCAATCAGAGAAACACATTTGACATATAGAACATCCCACAGCTGGTATCTGTTAGAAAAATTAAACCAAGATGTGGCAAACACCTTAAGCAAATCTACTCTAATGATTGAGATTGAAACAGTAATAAAAAATCATCTTCCAACTAAAACCCACCAGACTAGTAGTAGTCACTACTAGATAGAAATAAATCTTCCAATAACTAACACCAATGCTATTGAGCTATTAAATTAGTCCATTCAACAGAAATGGATGAAGTACTTTCTAAATATAGATATGAAGGAAGTGTCGTTCTGATGTCCAAAAAAGATTTATACAAAACAAAACATATGATCATTTAATAAAACACTCTTATATCTTTTTGAGACAGGGTCAGTTATGTCTCCCTGGCTATCCTGTAATTCACAATGTAGACAAGGTTGGTCTTGAAATCACCAGAGACTGCTTATGTCTGCCTCCAGAGTGCTAGGATTACAGACATGCTCCATCATGACCAGCTATTTGTAGATTCTTAATATAGTACTTTTAAAACCAATTAAAGAACACCTTAGATTAAATCATTCACAATGATCGTAGGTTTCTTTCCAGAGATGCAACAATGGATCAGGATAAGGAAATCTAAGAATGTAACGTATTGCATAAACGGCTTAAGAAATGAATCACAGTGTCATCTGGCTAGATGCCAAAAATACTTGGGACAAAAATTCAACCTCTTTTCATATCAATGAACACAATAGAAACCAACAACAGGCTTCATTTTTGAGATCCTAAACACTCCACAGAAACTTATTTACATCACAATGACAGAATACAAAATTACCACAAAACTCAGTTGCTTCCTTACATACAAAGAACACATTTACTGAGAAAGAAATTAAAGAAACCGAGTTCACTATTGCCTCAGAAATACGGTAAAATAAACTTAATAAAAACTTGAAGGACATCAATAATGAAAACTTCAAAATAATGAAGAAACTGAATATATCATTAGTAGATGGGGAAATCTTACACACACACACACACACACACACACACACACACACACACACACACACATATATATATATATATATATATATATATATATATATATATATATATGTGGATACCCAATATCGTGAAAATGTTTTCTTTAAAAACTTAATTGAGAGAATACAGGAGGACGGCATGGTCGAACTGGAATTGGGAAGGAGTGGGAGAGCAATGAAAGAGATACCATGATAAAGGGAGACATCATGGGGACAGCTTGAAGCTGAGTACTAGGGAAGTTCCCAGGGTTCCACAAGAACGCCCCAGCTTAGACTACTAGCAATAGTGGAGAGGGTGCCTGAACTGGCTTACCCTAGTGATCACATCAGTGAATATTATTATCTGTCATCATAGAGCATTCATCCAGTAACTAATGAAAGCACTTGTGGAGATCCACAGCCAAGCACCAGGCCAATCTCCAGGGCTTCAGTCAAAGAGAGAGAAGAGAGATTCTATTAGCAAGGGGCATCAAGATCATAATAGAGAAACCTACAGAGAACACCAAACCAAATTAGTGGGACCTCATGAACTTTGCCCAACAGCTTCGGATCCTCCATGAGACTGGACTAGGCTCTCTGCATAAGGCAGACAGTTGTGTAATGATCTGATTAATGGGCCCCCTGGCAGTAGGATCAGGATCCATCCCTGGTGCATGAGGTGGCTTTTTGAAGCACACTATATATGAAGGAACAACTTTTACAGACTTGATGCAGGGAGAGGGCCTTGGGCCTGCCTCTACTGAATGTACCAGGCTCTGCTGATTCCCCATGGAGGACACCTTATTGGAGGACGGAATGAATAGTGGTTTGGGGAGGGGAGAAAGCTGGAGGTGTGAGAGGAGGGAAGAGAGGGAGTACACGGTTGGTATGTCAAATTAATAAAAAAAAATCCTTAACAAAAAAAGAAACAAGAAAAAGAAGAGTAGAGGTAAATGTAAGTATCAGAGAATAAAACATTTAGACTTAAAACATCAGACAAACACACATCAGACACACACATCATTTACAGTAGCAGAGATGACCCAGTGTCTCCATCCCAGTTCTCAAACATTGACAGCTACCACAGGCAGCACCTGTCGCTCTAACAAGTGAGAAGGGGAGTAAGGAGTCACCACTATAAGTGATATGCTAGCATTTTCTGGATGAAAATACAACATTTGAAATGCAGACATTCCTTTTTGACTTTGAAGATAGAGACAGACTTGACCTTTGCAACCCCAAAAAGCCTGTGACTGTGCATGTGTTCAAGAGAGGGGAGGACAAAGGACACACCCAAGTACCTCACATTAGACAGATCTCATACATCCTTCTCCTCACAGCTGCAGAGTTGTGGAGTGATCACATGCAGAGTATCTGAAAGCTGAACAAAATGGTTACATGGATACTCTCCCCACTGAGGAGTGGCACAAATATTAGAGACCCTGCCTCTGAACTAGGAGTCACACACTGATACATGTGACACTGGAAGACTCGAAAAGAGACTCGAATGAGCCTTGTGACTACTGAATTCATTGTGGTAGTCTGGAGTTTCTTGTCTTAGGACACCACTGTCTACCTCACACTGGCACCTGTGAAAAGAAAGGCTACCTATGGTAGAACAAAGTAAAGAATGTTGTTTTCAACTTGGCTTTCAGCCATGTAAATGGAGGCTAATTGGAATAAATTTAAAAATCTCACACGTTGCTACTATGAATACAGTGACTATTGAAAATCAAAATGTATTTTGCATCAGATCTTGGAATAAGATTGGGAGAAAAGGATGGAAGATCACAGCATTGCTCTGCCCATTCACACACCTATCACGCATTATATATCATGACATTTATATGAAAAATCCAAATACACTTACATCACATCCAGGGCAAACCTGAAATAGCTTTTTAAGTACATCTGCACTTCACTGCTCTGCGCTGCAAGAAGGTAAAAGACACAACCTGACACCACCGCTCCATGCTTGTCTTCATTCTGCTTCATTCTCCAAAAGCACTTGGGGTGAGTGAGGTTGGACATGAGGAGGGGGATGTTCAGGAGCCAGAGGAAGAAATGCAGAGTGAGCATCAGGTCCTGCTTCCAAATCTCTAAGCCGGTAGTGTGGTCTGTGGATACAGAAGGGTTTATCAAATAGATAACCATGTATACACATCTGCTTTTATGTCTGCTGCCTACTGGAGAGATCACTTATGTGGCTGAGATGCCTTGCTCTCCAGGTGGCTCCACTACCCTGGAGAAATGTCAAGGACTCTCTGACCTAGGGCTCTGCAGGTGAGGTTCACAGCAGATGTACAAAAACATGGGTTGGAAAACAATCTGAGGACATCTCAGCCTTAGGTCCTATGACATCAGCTCATATCCCTGGGTATTGAGGTCCATGGGAGAAAGCAATGTTGGGCAGATTGGTCCCAGGACAGCGTCAATGAGTTATTTGTTTCAACACCTTTAGAAATGATCTCAGCAGAATGTATCAGAAGATGGACGGTTAGATGTGAAGGTAAAGAATTGAAATGACCCATGACAATCAGAGTTCATGTGGACACACTGTGTGTTCTATTCCCAAGTGCAAATAAGAGAGACTCAGTCTCATGTGTATGGCATCCACCATTCATAGATCATGAGCAGTATGGCCCATGCTACATCAGTCACAGAGACAAAATAACCAACTAGTATCCCTGCTCTCCGTTATGTGAAGCTCCAATGATCAGGTCAAATCCACAAATTCCTTGCCTTATACTGTGTCCAGAAATGCCCAGGCCATCATTCTCCATGAGAAACTAAGTTGCGTATTTGGATATAAAACATGATCTCCTTCTCTGAATTCAGTTCCTTCTGGTGACCTATTTCTTCAACTTTATCCTTCATTATCTATTTGCTCATGCTTATCTCAAATCTGAGTAGTGACTCCAAAGCAGCACTGTGTCCAGTAGCTTAGAACACATTAGTAACTGGGAATAAAGCCTGTGTTCAATGTGCAAGTAGTTCTTATTCCATTGTCTTATCATAGAATTGTGGCTGCATTCTAGAATATGTATTGCCAGTGGGAGAACTCATTGATGAGTGTGGGCTGAGGAAACACCTTTAGATGATATGGACTATAAAGCAAACAGCACAAAAGCAGGGCAATTACATGGTGTGAGGATGGTAGATGTTATTTATTACTGGAGATGAGGTACACAGGGCTGCTATTCTCTGGATCTTGTGGAATATTTAAAAATCAACATTTAACACATGCATGGCCCCCTGGTTCTGTGATGAGCTGTCTAAGACTGTGTAAGATGTGGATATAGACAGATGTGATGGGAGTAGATGTTCATATGAAAATGAGAAAATTCATGTTTCAAAACTAAATGTGTTGATCACAGCATTCAGAATTAATGCTTTCTTTCTACTAATTATTGTTAGTTTTTAAATTAGTGCATAACATAGTGGGATTTAGTGTGGCATTTTCATAGGTGTATACAAGTGTACTTTACTGGTGGTTACACTTTTATTACCCACATTTGTCATTCATTTTACTATTGATTTTTTTACTCAGCACAAGTAGCTGTGTTCTGAGTTCATGTCATATGTATGTATGTGTTTCATATGAGAGAATATGTGGTAAATTTGCACAATGGAGTGTTACTCTGCTATTTAAAAAATGACATCTTCAGCTGGGCAATGGTGGTGCATGATTTTAATCCCAGGACTCAAGAGGAAGAGGCAGAGGGATCTCTGTGAGTTCATGACAGCTAGGTCAACAGAGAAAGTTCCAGTTCAACAAGAGATACACAAAAAGACCCTGTCTCAAAAAACAAGGCAAAAAACATGGCATCATTAAATTTACAAGCAAATGGATAGAACTAGAAAAAGAAACATCTTGACTCAGATAACCTAGCCCAATACGATAAATATGGTATGTGTTCACTTATGTGTGGGTATTAGCCATTAAATAAATGATAACCTACTTATAATCCATAGACGCAGAGAGCTTAGGTATAGAAAAAATCTCTGGGAAAATGCATGAATCTTTCAGGGGGAGAAATAGAGAATTTATGGGTGGAATGAGGGTGGGGGACAGGAATGGGGTGTCAGGTGGGCAGGGTGAAGAGAAATGGGCTTGAGGAAGGGAATCTGGGGAGAGATAGCTGAAATTGAGGAGCAGTTGATGGATGGTTTAGAAACCTAGTGCATTGAAGACTTCCTAAAATATATGAAGGGGATCCTCATGAGATCTCCTGATAATGGAGGAGACTGAGTCCCTACTGGCTTGGCTATATCTTGTTACTAAACAATGTAACAATAATCTTTTTTAATATTTACTTTATTGGGGGTGTGGCATTGAATTTGCAATATCCTCTAGGTATGCTGAAAGTCATACAGATCTGCTCAGCTCATCATTCACTCTTTAGTTAAAAATTTTGGACTATCTAACCATTATAGTTTCATCCAGTGGAAATAACAAATTTATATTTTCCCTTCACAATCAAATTTTTCTTTCATTGACTGATTAAATAAGAGTGTTGGGTAAAAGTGGAGATAATGGGAATTCAGGTTCTTTTCCCAATTACCAAAAGTTGTTTGTGTTGTTACCATTTGATCATTTAGCATGACAATTTTTCTGGTAGGTTTTTTATGAAAGACTAAGAAATCACACTCTTAATATTGTATGAATTTTAATTTTTATTATTTTTTATTTTGTGTGTATATGTGTGTGTGTGTGTGTGTGTGTGCATGCAAGCACGAAATTTGTGTGTAAATACAGACACTTAAAGTGAGGGTGTGGAAGTCAGAGGGTAGTTCTCAGAATCTATTCTCTCCTGTCATTGTGGGATCCTGGGGTTGGTCTCAGAGCTTCAGGTCTATCTGTGTCTCTTGTCACCAAGACATCTTGCTGGCCTTGGAATAAGTTTTTAGTACATCTGCTGTTGTTACTAAGAATTGAAGTTGATCAGATAAGATGGCAGTTTAGAAGCCATGCTAGAACTAGCAAATGATTCTAGTTGGGGAAACAAAGGGACCAGGAATATTTCATCACTCCATCAGCTGCTTCTCCGGTCCCTAGGATATAATTACTCAATATCCCAGTATCCATAGTTTCAGTGCTCATTGCCAACAAGAGTCTGAAACTATTTAATGGAAAAATCCCAGATATAAGTCATTCGTGAGTTCCAAGTTATTGTCATTTTAAGTAACATGATAAAATACTGTGTCTTTTCACTCTTTCTTACTTGAGACATGAATAACTTTCTCCAACATGTCCATATTGGACAAACTACCCACTAATTAGCGTCTTGGCTGTCAGACTGACGGTCATGGCATCTGAATGCTTATGTTCATGTAACACTTCAAGGTTTTATTTGAGAAAAATCAAGGTGGCTGACAGTTCCTCTAGTCGTCAATTTTTCTTTTCCTCTAGTCACCAATTTTTTAATGTGGTTGTATTTGTAGATTTTCTGTTCTGAGAATTCTAATTCCTCTCATAAAGGAAAGTGTTTAAAACTACATAATAGTTATGTTAGAATTTTTACTGAAAAATTAAGGAAACCACAGTCTCCATTTCACATTTAATTTAATTATTTTTCCCATTTTTTGATTAAGAAATTTTCTACTCCCCCTACATACCATCCACAGCTCCCACCTCTTCCCTCCTCCCACCCCCAACCCTCCCTCCCAAGCCATCCCCTATCTCCGTATCCTCCAAATCAAGGTCTCCATGGAGAGTCAGCAGAGCCTGGCACACCCAACTGAGGCAGGTCCAAGCCACTCCCCTCCTCACCAAGGCTGTGCAAGGTGCCACAGAGCAGGCACTGCGCTCCTAAAAGTCTTCCCATGCACCAGGGACCAATCCCATTTCCCCTCTCTGTTGTCCCCCAAAGAGTTCAAGCTACACAATTTTCTCCCATATCCAGAGGGTCTAGTCTAGACCCATAAGGGCTCCAAAGGTACTAGTCCACAGTTCATGGGTCTCCACCAATATGGCTGGTCATCTCTGTATGTCTTCCCATCATGATCTCCCCATCCACCCCCACCCCAGGAATCCCTCCTCTCTCCCACTGACTGGATTCACGGAGCTCAGCCTGGTGTCTGGCTGTGGAACCCTGCATCTACCTCAATTAGTCACAGGGAAAAGTTCATATGATCACAGGGTATTCACAACACCGGTCACCAGAGTAGACCACTCCAGGCACCCACTCCATCACTGCCAGCAGTCCAAGGTGGGGTTATCCCTGTGGATTCCTGAGAGCTTCCCCGGCACCCTGCCTCTTCACACTCACATGATGTAGGGCAAGGGATGGCAGACTGCAGCTTATAGCTTTGGAGAGGCTAGCTGACAGGGAGAGACACATGGATTGTCCAGCAAAGGAGAAGTGGATGGGATCTGCATGAGCAGGCTAGGGGTGGAAGGGGTTATGGAGGGCAAGGAAAGGGGGTGAGAACAAGGAAATGGGAGGGTCGAGCTGGAGTGGGGACCATGTGGGAGAGCAGGGAAGGAGATACCATGATGACTTGAAACTATAAAGGACTTCATGAATGAGAAAATTGTCTCTGGCAGAAATGAATCCTATACTTAAATAGTATTAACTAGAAACTATGCCTTATATGAAAATAAAAATATGGATGTTTAGACTAGTATCTCATCTTTTATTGAAAATTCAAAATTCAAAATTACTGATTATATTCTCTTAAAATGCCTCCAGCATTTTATCCTCTGTATTTTATGTAAGCCACTGTGCCCTATGTGTTGCCCATACAGTACTGGCTGTGAGGTCATTTACTACAACATGGTTAACCTAGCAAGTGCCAAACCTTTAATAAAAACTGATTCTCCTTCTGGAGGCTTTCACAGTTCAGTAGTTTCTCAGTTAGCCATGGGGATTAAGGAGCCACTCCCATCTCCATTCTTGGTTAAATGGATTGCTCATCTACAGCCTTTTTTCTGGCAAACAGAGTGGTATTAGTTCATGAGTACTGCAGTCCAATTTGGTACAGAGATATTGTTTTGATCAGGTGATCCCTAACCTCTGATTCTTGAAAACCTGTTCTGGTCTTCCTTCATGGTGGTCCCTGAGCCTACGTCAGTGGGTTGATATATATTTCCAGATGTGGCTGACCATTCTACTGTCACTTAGTCTCTGCACTCTGATGACTTCTGGGTATCTGTGTTAATGACTGTCCACTGCACAAATGTGCTTCGCTAATTAAGTGTAGAGTTGCACTAACCAGGGGATATGAAGATGAATTTAGAGGACTGTTTGATACCAAGTTCACTTAGATAATTAATTGGAGTGATTTGCCCTTGGGGATCTTGGCCAAAATATGTCACCAGGCATGTATTGCTATCTACTGAGCACACCTTAAATCCAATAAGAAAGTAATTGGTTACCAATATAACATTTGTGCCACAACTACAGATAAGGCATATCCTGCCTTGCCAGTTGTTACCATATCTAACCTGTAGAGGGTTACTTTCATTTTTATGTTGATGACTTTGATTTTAATTCATCGTGATATAAATTTAAATTTTCTAAAAATAAAAAATAAAATCAAACACAAAAAAATCCACAACCCCTCAACTATGTGTGAGAATCATGAAACAATTACCCTTTCCATGATAAAATTGCTTACTTTCTTGATCTCTTTGAAGCCTTATACATATAACCACGGTTATTATTCATTCATGTACGTAACAACCATGTGATGTCTAGGAGCTAGTCACATTGTCTTCTCACACTGATAGACGAACTTGGTTTTAGGATACATATGACTGAACATGGAACATATTATGGAGTTCTAAGAGCTAAAGTTAAACAGCTAAGTTCAGACTCCAAACAGGAATGCAACAATAACAACAAATGTCCCATATTGTATTGAAGGAATTGTATAAGGCATGTCATTCTCAAAATCAGTCTTTCATGAACTCACCCATTTATTTACTGATATTCTTTTTCCAGCATGATTGTAACACAGAATTAAAAATTTGTATCTTCTTATGAAAGATGGATAGACACCATGATCCTGGAACATTGAGTATAAAAAACTTTCACTGTGTCGTTTATATTCTGAAATGGATGGAGGAAGAATTGTCTCTTAGAATCCACTACAGACAACCTTAGACATCCTTGCATTGTTGTTACAATACTTTATTCTTTATCTAAGCCATGACATAGGCTGTAATTTATTAAAGAAACCAAATAATGTGAACCCATCCACAGTTTACCTATTCTAATTTGATTACTTCAAAAAACAACCAATTTCTAAAGAAGAATTACAGGATACCAGGGATTAGATTATTATTAAAACCTGAGGTGAGACAAAATAATCTTCCTCAAGATACAAGAAACTGGATGCAAGGTGACAGTTAATGCTGAGTGGTTTTCAGATAGGAACCCTCTCACCATCTGTGTTCAGTGATCTACAGAGAAGCTGCTGTAGTGTTCACTAGGGGAGGAATACCATTTGCATTTTGTTTTATTGTTCTGAAAAAGAGCCAAAGTAAGCTTTTACAATCGTATCATGGAACAAAACCCAGAGACAACATGATCTCAAATAGCAAAAATCATGAAGTAACACCACTGAAGTCAGGAAGAGGACGGAGATGCCCACTATCCCCACTCCTTTACAAAACTGTGGTTGGAGTACTACCTGGAGAAATAAGGCAAGAGAAGAAAGCCAAAGGGGGCACACAGAGAAAAAGAAGTCAAACTATCTATATATGTGAATGACATGATGCTATACATTAGAGATGCCAAAAGTTCTACAGAAAAAAAAATCTAGAAATTATCAACTGATTCAGCAATTTGGGCAGATAGAAAATCAACTTGCTCGAATAAATATCTTTTCAATACACCAATAACAAATGCACAGAGAAGAAATTCATAAATGTGCTCCCATTTAAAGAGTCTCAAAAACTATCTAGTAATAACTCTAACCAAAGAAGTGAATATACTCTATGATGAAGACTTTAAACCTTTTCAGAAAGAGACCGAGAAACACAATAGAAAACAGATATTCCATGCTCACAGACTGGTAAAATTAACGTTGTAAAAATCACTGTTTTACCAAAAGCGATTTGTAACAGCACCCCAATCAAAATCCGCATCTCCCCTTTCACAGAAACAGAAAAATATTATCCTAAAATTCATATGGACCTCAGACAAAAGACCCCAGATAGTCCAAATAATTCAGAAGAAAGAAACAATCCTGGGGTATTATTTTCCAGATCTTATGGTAAATTACAGAGCCATAGTAATAAAAATATTATTCACTGGCAGGAAAACAGACATATTGGACAAAGATGTCACAAACATATGCGACAGAAAAAACAAACATCTTCAACTAATAGTGCTGAGAAAACTGGATGTCCACATACAGAAGAATGAAGTTAGACTATTGTCTGTCACCTTACATAAAAACAAACTCGAAATTGATTAGAGACCTAAACCTGAAACTTCTAGAAGGATGCACAGACAGTACCCCACATGATATTCAAACAGGAAAGGACTTTCTGAATAGGCCTCCATTAACACAAGAATAATAGCTAACAGCCTACAAGTGGGATTTCATGAAACTAAAGCTTCTGCATGGCTAAAGGAACAATCCACCAGATGAAAAGAAGTCCCACAGTATGGCAGAGAATCCTTGCCAGCTAGATATCAACAGAGAATTTAATATCCAGAATATACAAAGACCCAAGAAACAATAGTCAAAAAAAAAGAAAAAGAAAAAATGACCAATTCAAAAATGTGGGCCTGGGAACTGTACAGAGAGTTACAAAAAGAAGAAAAAAATGCCAGGAAACCTCCAAAAAGATCATCATGCTTAGCTATCAGGGAAACGCAAATCAAAAGAATTTTGATAGTTCATCTTACCTGTCACAATGGCAAAGATTAACAAAACAATGGACAAGAAATGGTGGTGGTAGTACAATTCTATTCAAGCCATGGAAACCTCAGGATGTGGAGGTAAGTTGGGAGCAGGTCTCCTGTAGCTGGACTGTTAACGTAGAGGAGGGCAAGAAGGATAGTGAACCTCACTTAGCTATGTCCTAGTCCAGTAATACTGATTCATCACTATCAAGGAGAAGTCATTGTTTGCACAATGATTCACATTCTACTTTGTGCATAGTTTTCATTGTGATCACCACTACATTAACACACATCATAGCTACAGTGCCACACACACACAGTGGAGTCACTGACTTAACTGATCACCATGCTTTTGGAAACAGAGCCCTTCTCCTAACGTCTTGACTCAGTGTTTGGAGGGATAAAAACCTAGATGTATTTCTAAAGTATTATATTTCTTTATGGCACTATGTTCTCAGATACAGATAATTAGTGGTTGGACTCAATGTTATGGGATTGGCCATATGATGACAATTCATTGGTTCATGGTGGTTAAAAGAATATTACAGAAAGTCAAAGTTCAGATTCAAAAAGAAAACTTGATTTCTGCATTAACATGAAGTTGAACATTTGGAAATCAATTTGGTAGAACCATTAGTTTCATCAGAAAGAGACACAAAGTGTTTACAGAAGAGCATGAACGTAATATTGGCATTCACAGATACATCTGTAGAAAAAGGAACGTTCTGTAACTCCTGGAAAGCAAAACTAGGATGGAGGGTCTCCAGTTCTACAGAACATGGTGTCTGCTATTGTGACTTGATCAGACATACCATGGGACCTTTATGGCCCTATTCCCTTTTGTTTACCATGGCATCATCTGGTATAAAAAAGTTTGTATCACCATAAATGGATTAACCATGAGCAGTCAGTCTCTTGGTTCACACTTGTGGCAGAATCCACTAAGAGTATTTCATGTCTTAGGAATTGTTCTCTATGGTCTTGGATAAAATCATACTGCTTGTGGCTGGAGAAGAGTCTAAAAAAATATTTTTATGCATACTGTTTGTTATTCTGAAAGCAAGGCCTCAGATTCAATGCCTGAGGGAAGTAATCATTGGGTAATTCCACAGAAGAGGAGTGAAGAATCCTTTCAGAAAGAACTTGGGATGTTTCAAGGGATAACTCCAGTCACCAATAAAATTATAAACAAATACTTACATACATGAGCTATGTATATATGTGCTGAATTCTGTAGAGTCCACCTTACCATACTCCAGGGTGGGCAGATACTTTGTTAATATGCTGTGCTCTTGGATTTTTATCTCTCGCTTTCTGCAGATTCCTATTCTTATGTGTTCCTACAGAAGCAGCGAGTGCTTAGTCAGAATGAATTACCATTTAAGTGGTGAAGGAAATGTGGTGATTTTCCCAGCTTATACTGTCTACCCACTCAACAAAACAATTGATTGGACAATGACTAAATTTAACGGAGATATTATGATCAAGTAAGTTTTTTATTCATTTATTCCTTTTCAAGGTTTGACATTCATATGCCCTAGGGGAAGTACAGACTCAAACATTATTCCATCTCTATCCCATTAACATATTTCCTAGTGGCCGGGCGGTGGTGGCGCACGCCTTTAATCCCAGCATTCGGGAGGCAGAGCCAGGCAGAACTCTGAGAGTTCGAGGCCAGCCTGGGCTACCAAGTGAGTCACAGGAAAGGCACAAAGCTACACAGAGAAACCCTGTCTCAAAAAAAAAAAAAGATATTTCCTAGTGATCCTGCCCCGGACTTCCCTTCTGGACAAGAGGGTAGTGCCTGGAAACAGCCTAGATCTCATTCCTGGGCACCAGCCACTCCGGGGAATACCTGCCCAACTTGGCCCCAGGTTCTGGCCACTGGGCAAGTTCTCTTCTACCCCTACCGGGAAGGCTCCCCTTCTCCAAGACCCATGGCAGACACTGCAATTTCAGAGCTCTGCCCCTTGCCCATCATAGCCCAAGACCCCAGCCACTTCCTGAGACCTAGAGACTGGTCCCCAGCTCCCATCCTCCTCAGGACTTCCCTTCTGGACAAGAAGTGACCGCCTGGGATCAGCCTAGATCCCATGCCTGGCAGCCACTCCGGGGAAGACCTGCCCAACTAGACCCCAGGTTCTGGCCACCAGGCAGGATCCCTTCTACCTCCACCCCTACTGGAAAGGCTCCCCTTCTCCAAGACCCCCAGCAGACCCTGCAGTCTCCAAGCCCTGCCCCCATGCCCATCATCGCCTGAGACCCCAGCCACTTCCTGAGACTTAGAGACTGGCCCTGAGTGCCCATCCTGCCCCGGACTTCCTGTCTAGACAAGAAATCCCATCCTACCCCGGACTTCCCATCTGGACAAGAGAGCTCCCATCCGGACAAGAGAGAGAGACTTCATGAATCTCTCAGCTCTGTCTGGACAAAGTGCACTGATAAGACCAAGAACAAACCACAAGGAGAAGGGCAGACATCAAGGCAGAAGTGCTGTGTTGCTGATTAGTCAATAAATAAAACACGGATTGGCCATTGGCTAGGCAGAAAGTGTAGGCAGGACAAGGAGGAGAATAAAGCTGGGAAGTGAAAGACTGAGTCAGAGAGACACTGCCAGTCGCCACGATGAGAAACAGCATGTGAAGATGCCGGTAAGCCACGAGCTACTTGGCAAGGTATAGATTTATAGAAATGGATTAATTTAAGCTATAAGAAAAGTTAGCAAGAAGCCTGCCATGGCCATACAGTTTGTAACCAATATAAGTCTCTGTGTTTACTTGGTCGTGTCTGAGCGGCCCTGGGACTGGCAGGTGAGAGAGATTTGTCCTGACTGTGGGCCAGGCAGGAAAACTCTTGCTACACAGAAGTACATACAACAAAATGAAGAGCAATACAGCATCACCAGAACCTAGCCCTCCTCCAACATCTAGACCTGAACATCAAAAATTGGAAGAAGCAGAAGAAAACAGCCTTATGAAGAAGGTAGAGGCTTATATAGAGGAAAAGACAAACAAAAAATGAGAACACTATAAAAAACTAGAGGAAAGGACAAATAAAGTAGAAGAAAACAATAAAGTCCTGGAAGAAAACAATAAAGCCCTGAAAGAAAATCATGAAAAAGCAATGAAACAGATGAAGAAACAGTCCAAGACCTGAAAAGGGAAATAGAAAAAAAGAAGAGGACACAAACAGAGGGAATGCTGGAAATTGAAAATCTGAGTAAACAAATGGGAACTTCAGATGCAAGTATAAACAACAGAATGCAAGAGATGGAAGAGAGGATCTCTGGCATTGAAGATACGGTAGAAGAAGTAGATTCATCAGTCAAAGAAAACACTAAAGCCAACAAAGTCATGAACCAAAATATCAAAGAGATTTGGGACACCATGAAAAGACCAAACCTACAAATAATAAGGATAGAAGAAGGAGAAGAATACCAACTCACGGGCACAGAAAATATATTCAACAAGATCATAGAAGAAAACTTTCCCAACTTAAAGAAAAAAATGCCTATGAAGATACAAGAAGCCTATAGAACACCAAACAGACTAGACCCCAAAAAAATGTCCCCTTGCCACATAATAATTAAAAAACTAAATGTACAGAATAAAGAAAGAATAATGAGAGCAGCAAAGGAAAAAGGCCAAGTGACATATAAAGGCAAACCCAACAAAATAACACCCGATTTCTCAATGGAGACTTTGAAAGCCAGAAGGACCTGGACAGATGTAATGCAGACACTAAGAGACCATGGATGCCAGCCTAGACTAATATACCCAGAAAAACTTTCAATCATCACAAAGTGAATAAGACATTCCAAGAAAAAGCCAGATTTAAACAATATTTATCCACAAACCCAGCCCTACAGAAAGCACTAGAAGGAAAATTCCAACCTAAGGAAGTCAGATACATCCTCAAAAACACAGGCAATAGATAAACCTACAGCAGTAAACCCCAAAGAAAAGAAGTACACACACACTACCACCAAAAAATAACAGGAATGAACAATCACTGGTCATTAATATCCCTTAATATTAATGGCCTTAATTCACCTATAAAAAGACATAGGCTTACAGAATGGATATGAAAGCAGGACCCATCATTCTGCTACACACAAGAAACTCACCTCAAATTCGAAGATAGACACTACCTAAGAATAAAAGGCTGGGAAAAAACTTTCCAATCAAATGGTCTTTAGAAACAAGCAGGTGTAGCCATCCTGAAATCCAGCAAAATAGACTTCAAACTAAAATCAATCTAAGGAGATCAAAAAGGGCATTACATACTCATCACAAGAAAGATCCACCAAGAAGAAGTTTCAATTCTGAACATTTATGCCCCAAACACAAGGGCACCCACATATGTAAAAGAAACATTACTAAAGCTTAAACCACACATAAAACCCCACACATTAATAGTGGGAGACTTCAACACCCCACGTTCACCAATGGACAGATCTCCCAAATTGAAACTTAACAGAGAAATAAAAGACTTAACTGATGTCATGACTCAAATGGACTTAATCGATATCTACAGAACATTCCATCCTAACAAAAAAGAATATACCTTCTTCTCAGCACCCCATGAACCTTCTCTAAAATTGACCACATACTTGGCCACAAAGCAAATCTCAACAGACACAAAACAATTGGAATAATCTCCTGTGTTCTATCAGACCACCATGGTTTAAAGTTAGATTTCAACATCAAGAAAAACTACAGAAAATGTTCAATCTCATGGAAACTGAATAATACTCAAATGAATCACCAATGGGTTAAGGAAGAAAATAAAGACTTCCTAGAGATCAACAAAAATGAAGACACCACATACCCAAATCTATGGGACACTATGAAAGCAGTGCTAAGAGGGAAATTCATAGCACTAAATGCCCACATAAAGAAGTTGGAGAAATCTCACACTAGTGACTTATCAGCACACCTGAAAGCTCTAGAACAGGAAGAAGCAAAGTCTCCCAGGAAGAATGCATGCCAGGAAATTATCAAAGTGAGAGCTGAAATCAGTAAAATAGAAACAAAGAGAACAATACAAAAAATCAATGAAACAAAGAGTTAGTTCTTTGAAAAAATCAACAAGATAGAAAAGACCTTATCAAAACTAACCAAAAGACAGAGAGAAAATCCAAATTAACAAAATCAGAAATGAAAAGGGGAACATAACAACAGACATTGAGAAAATCCAGAGAATCATCAGGTCATACTTCAAAAACCTCTACTCCAAAAAATTGGAAAATCTAAAAGAAATGGATAATTTTCTGGATAGGTACCACACACCTAAGTTAAATTAAGACCAGATAAACTATTTAAATAGTCCAATACCCCTAAGGAAATAGAAACAGTCATGAAAATCTCCCAACCAAAAAAAAAAAAAGCCCAGGACCAGACGGTTTCAACACATAATTCTACCAGATCTTCAAAGAAGAGTTAATACCAATACTCTCTAAATTGTTCCGCACAATATAAACAGAAAGAACATTAACAAACTCCTTCAATGAGGCTACAATTACCCTGATTCCTAAACCAAACAAGGATACAACAAAGAAAGAGAACTACAGACTGATCTCCCTCATGAACATTGATGCAAAAATACTCAATAAAATACTGGCAAACAGACTCCAAGAACACATCAAAACAATTATCCACCATGATCAAGTAGGCTTCATCCCAGGGATGCAAGGGTGTTTCAACATACAAAAGCCCATCAATGTAATAGACCACATAAACAAACTCAAAGAAAAAAACCACATGATTATCTTGCTAGATGCAGAAAAGGCATTTGACAAAATCCAATACCCCTTCATGATAAAGGTCTTGGAGTGATCAGGAATACAGGGAACATACCTAAAGATAATAAAGGCAATTTACAGCAAGCCAACAGCCAACATCAAATTAAATGGAGAGAATCTCAAAGCAATTCCACTAAAATCAGGAATGAGGCAAGGCTGTCCACTCTCCCCATATTTATTCAACATAGTACTTGAAGTTCTAGCCAGAGCAACAAGATAACATAAGGAGATAAGGGGATATAAATTGGAAAGGAAGAAGTCAAGCATCCCTTATTTGCAGATGACATAATAGTATACTTGAGTGACCACAAAGATTCCACCAAGGAGCTGATACAGCTTATAAACACCTTCAGCAACATAGCAGGATATAAGATCAAATCAAAAAAATCAGTAGCCCTCCTATATACAATTGACAAACAGGCTGAGAAGGAAATCAGAGATACATCACCCTTTACAGTATCCACAAATGATATAAAATACCTTGGGGTAACACTAACCAAGCAAATGAGGGACCTATATGACAAGAACTGTAAGTCCTTGAAAAAAAGAAATTGAAGAAGATGTCAGAAAGTGGAAAGATCTCCCATGCTCATGGATAGGCAGGAGTAACATACTAAAAATGGCAATTTTACCAAAAGCAATCTACAGATTCAATGCCATCCCCATCAAAATACCAACACAATTCTTCACAGACCTGGAAAGAATACTCAACTTCATATGGAAAAACTAAAAACCCAGGATAGCCAAAAAAATCCTGTATAATAAAACAACCTCTGGAGGCATCACGATCCCTGACTTCAAGCTCTACTATAGAGCTACAGTAATAAAAACAGCTTAGTATTGGCATAAAAACTGACATGTGGACCAATGGAATCGAATTGAAGACCCTGACATTAATCCACACACCTATGAACATATAATTTTTGACAAAGAAGCCAAAAGCGTACAATGGAAAAAGAAAGCATCTTCAACAAATGTTGCTGGCATAACTAGATATCAACTTGTAGAAGGCTGCAAATAGATGCATATCTATCACCGTGCACAAAACTTAAGTCCAAGTGGATCAAAGATCTCAACATAAATCCAGCTACTCTGAACCTGCTAGAAGAGAAAGTAGGAAGTAATCTTGAATGCATTGGCATAGGAGATCAATTCCTAAATATAACACCAGTAGCACAGACACTGAGAGAAACAGTCAATCAATGGGACCTCTTGAAACTGAGAAGCTTTTGTAGAGCAAAGGATACAGTCAACAATGCAAAGCGACAGCCTACAGAATGGGAAAAGGTCTTCACCAACACCACATCTGACAGAGGATTGATATCCAGAATATATAAAGAACTCAAGAAATTAGACATCAAAATGCCCAACAGTCCAAGTAAGAAATGGGCTATAGAACTAAACAGAGAATTCTCAAGAGAGGAAGTCCAAAAGGCTGAAAGACATTTAAGAAATTGCTCAACATCCCTAATCATCAGTGAAATGCAAATCAATACAGCTCTCAGATACCACCTTACACCTGTCAGAATGGCTAAGATCAAAAACACTGAAGACACCTTATGCTGGAGAGGATGTGGAGCTAGGGGAACTCTCCTCCACTGCTGGTGGGAATGCAAGCTTGTAAACCACTTTGGAAATCAATATGGCGCTTTCTTAGAAAATTGAGAATCAATCTCCCCCAAGACCCAGCTATGCCGCTCTTGGGCATATACCCAAAGAATGCTCAATCATACAACAAGGACACTTGCTCAGGTATGTTCATATTGGCATTGTTTGTAATAACCAGAACCTAGAAACAACCTAGATGCCCTTCAACTGAGGAATGGATAAATAAAATATGGTACATATACAGAATGGAATACTACTCAGCAGAGAAAAACAATGACATCATGAGGTTTGCAGGCAAATGGATGGATCTAGAAAAAAATCATCCTGAGTGAGGTAACCCAGACTCAGAAAGACAAACGTGCTATGTACTCACTCATAGCAGGATACTAGATGTGGAACAAGGATGACTGGACTGCTATTCACAACACCAGGGAGGCTACCTGGAAAACAGGACCCCAAGAAAGACACAGGGATCACCCAATGACAGAGAAATGGCAGAGATCTACATGAACAGCCTGGACATGAGTGGGGGAAATGAAGGGCAAGTGTCAAGGGAAAGAGAACTTAGGGGAGAGGGAGATCCTAGCTGGATCAAGAACAGAGAGGGAGAACAAGGAATAGGAGACCATGGTAAATGAAAACCACATGAGAATAGGAAGAAGCAAGGGGCTAGAGAGGCCCACTGAAATCCACAAAGATGTCCCCACAACAGACTGCTGGCAATTGTCGAGAGACAGCCCGAACTGACCTACTCTGCTGATACAATGGCCCAAACACCCTAATTGTCGTGCTAGAAACCCCATCCAATGACTGAGGGAACTGGATGCAGAGATCCACAGCTAGGCCCTGGGTGGAGCTCCAGGAGTCCAACTGGCGAGACAGAAGAGGGTTTATATCAGCGAGAATTGTTGAGACCAAGGATGGATAAAGCACAGGGACAAATAGCCAAACAAATGGAAACACATGAACTATTAACCAATGGTTGAGGGGCCCCCAACTGGATCAGGCCCTCTGGATAGGTGAGACAATGGATTAGCTTGATCTGTTTGGGAGGCATCCAGGCAGTGGGACCGGGTCCTGTGCTCAGTGCATGAGTTGGCTGTTTGAAACCTGGGGCTTATGCAGGGCCACTTGGCTCAGTCTGGAAGGAGGGGACTGGACCTGCCTGGACTGAGTCTACCAGCTTGATCTCAATCCTCAGGGGAGTCTTTGCCCTGAAGGAAATGGGAATGGGGGGTGGGGCAGGAGAAAGGGAGGGGGCGGGAGGAGGGATAACAAAGGAATCCGTGGCTGATATGTAGAATTAAATTATATTGTAAAATAAAATAAAATAATAATAAAAAAGGCATTTCATAGTGACTCTTCTGGTATTTTCAAATAGAAAAAAAATTTGGGTTTTATTCTTTCTCTTTTCTGTTGTAGACATAAGGAATTTCCTCCATATTCCCTGTCATGCCTATATCTCCTCAGGATTTTGATGTTTGGAATGTTAGTTTTGAAAGAGAAAGATTATATTATAGAGGATTGACAGAATATTTGAGGGGATTCTAGAAGTCTAGACATGCTCCTGTGAAAAGGGATGATGTCACTAAAGTTAGTTACTAGCAATTTCCTTGTGTGAGGCTATAGTGAAAAATACTGTCTCAGTTTGCTGCAGAAGATTTCAGAGCATAATGTAGGAATTAGACACTGGGAACAACTCTATGCATTAGAAATGCCTACATCTGTCTCAGATCCTTCCTCTGACATTTATTATTTGTATTATCTGATAATGTACCATGTTCACCTGTTTGCTGCATATATAATTTTTCCAATGTGTATTTTGTTCATTATTATGAATGTGTTTCTCTGCACACATTGACTTGATTGGGACTCTGAAAGATGTTTCTAGGCATTCTCAAAGAAGCAAGATTAAGGCATACTGTCAGACTAATCTGCATGAGTATCTTCGGTCCTCATAAAGAGAAATAATCATGTATGTTAGGATTTGAAAGAAGTCAGGTATATTTTATCCCAGGCTGACATGCCCATAGCTGGAGATAACTATATAATAAGTATCAGAAAATGAGAAGTGCAGCTTAAAATCAAGACTGTACTCAACAAAGGCAACATGGAATATATATATATTCAGGAATTAGGTTGGAAGCAATGGATGTAAACCCACCTAAAACAAATACAGGATAGATGGATTGTTGTCCATTTGACATTACTGTGACTGCTGAAATATGGCTGTGGAGTAAGTCATCAGTTCAGCAGTGGAAGAAGAAAAATGTTCAAGTGTGAAAGGTCATTTGACATAAAGGATATTGTGATAGGTTTAGTGTAAAATGGACTTATCAAAGGTAGCCAGGAAAATTTAAAATTTTTAATTTAGATAAAATATTCTATGGAAGAGTCAACTGGCTCCAGGGAACATTGCTTACTTCATGTAAGGTTACAGTGCTGTATGGTCTACCAGACACTGGATCTTGTACGCTAGGAGAGTCCTCTGCTTTACAGCAGAGGTGTAACTGGTGTCCCTGTTCCTCCCTGTTCGTCCTCTTCTCCTCTGCTCTCCAATCTCAGCAGCTCAGGCACCACTCTGAATCAGCATGAATCTCTCTTCAGGTTCTACAGCAGCAATCCCATGCATGCAGAGATCACACTTGTAGTTACATGATCTCTCTGTGGCTGGCTTGTCTAATATGTGCAAGAAGAGAGTTCTTTGTCAATGTGATTTGATCTCATATGAAGTCAGAAAGAAACTCAAATAAACTTATAAAAGCTATAAGCATTTAACATATTTGATTAGACAAGCCATTTTCAATTTATACTTTCAAAAGAGAGTGAGACATATGTAAGCATATGCACTTCAAGTTTCACAACCACTTTCATGCTTTTGATAAAAATTTTTTACATAGGTGTGTGGAACTATGTGTGTAATTTGAAAGAAAGTTTGTTCTGTCATTCTCCAGTTGAATTTCCTCACTGTGGCTGAATAAGTATATTTATCTTAATTAAATAACTACAAAACACCATAAGTCATAGAGCTAGCATTATTTTATATGACACTAATTTTGTGTAGTCTAATTTTCTAATTGGATTTTACTTTTTTGTCAAAATTAAGAAGATAGTAAATGAATATTTGATAGGTACTGAATAATGTCTAATAGGTACAATATATGTCTACCATCTGATTAAAGCAGATTAATCTACATAAGCACATGTTGATGTACTATGGTGATATTTTATTTGTATTGAAATGTGATTTTATTTGTATGCTAATAAATAAAGTTGCCCAGGGGTCAGAGCTATTAGCAAGCCATAGCAAAAGCTGGGTGGTGGTGGTGCACGCCTTTAATCCCAGCACTTGGTAGGCAAAGCTAGGTAGATCTCTGTGTGTTCCAGAATACAGCCAGCACTGGAGACAAATGCCTTTAACCTCAATACCAACCATAGAAGACCTGGAGGTCTATACAGACAGGCAATGACTAGGAAGTCATGTGGTTGGGTTTACAACCAATGAGAAGGCAGAACAGAAACTCTAAAAAAAGACATACACAGGAAGTAGGTCTCATTCAGAGAGGTACAGCAACAGTGAAGGGTAAGGTTTTTAGCTCTTAGCTATTGCTCTGACCTCTTGGCTTTCATCTCTGTATTGGCTCTGAGTTTCTTATTGAATAAGACAGTTACTTCTACAATATACACTAATAGAATCTTTATGCATGGACATTAATTTCCCTGCAAAGTAATAATGACAGTTTCCCACTCTGTTGGAAAGCTTTTCCTTAACACTTACTTAAATATAGCTGACTTAGTATGTTCAAGTTGCATTGTCTCAATTATGTGTACATTTGTATATTAATAACTTGAAACAATTGATGTATTAAAATAATATGAAAAGTCAGATTTTAATATTTTTATTCTATTTTACTGGGGATATATTTCAGTTGATACTTTTTTCTAATTAAAAGACATAAATATCTGCTCACTGGCTGTTTGAAACTATTTTTACAAGGTATTACTAATTTGAATATTTGTATTATGTCACAAGAGTATGTAAAATAGCCGGGCGGTGGTGGCGCACGCCTTTAATCCCAGCACTCGGGAGGCAGAGCCAGGCGGATCTCTGTGAGTTCGAGGCCAGCCTGGTCTACCAAGTGAGTTCCAGGAAAGGCGCAAAGCTACACAGAGAAACCCTGTCTCGGAAAAAAAAAAAAAAAAAAAAAAAAGAGTATGTAAAATAACACAAACTTTTAGTTGTACAAGGTCTATTTATCAGTGATCAAAACTATTTTTCAGAAATGGCACAGCTTTCATGCTTTGCTCTAAAACTATTTTCTTTAAGTTTTGCATTGTCATAGTTATCAGTAATATTTATACATGTTCATTTATCATCATGACAATGGTATCTAGGGGGTAGAGAATGATAATTCATCGTATATACATATGTGCAATGATTAAACTAGGGAATTTAACATGTCTTTCTTTTCTATTTTAATCATATTAGTTATCCATTTTATAAAAAGCCATGTTTTATCAGAACCAAGCATCTTACTGGATATCATGGTGGTGCATGCCAATAGTCTGAGCATTTGTGAGGCACAGAAAGGTCAACCTATGTTTTCAAGGCAAGCATGGACTACATAGAAATTCTGGAACATGCAAATACATATATTGAGTACTTTTGGGAAATATCTTTTTAGATTCTCTTACTTTATTAGAACTCTTAAAACATCATCGTTTGTAAATACCTTATAGTGAAAAAATTCACATGTAATGATATTTCGGGAAGATTATATACCCCTCTTAAGTTACCCACAGTGTGTTCGAATCTTGGTTCCCAGGAGAACAAAATGCCAAGCTCTCAGTCTGTATTCTCACAATGAGTTGGATAACCATCATCCCATTTAGTTTTTCATTGTTGTGTACATAGTGCATATAAACATAAAGGAGTCCTTATTGAAATCATCCGGGCTCTGTATATGTAAAAAGCTTTTAAACTAATATATTTTGTATTTAAATTATCTGCTCACAATTTTGAGCTTCATATTCTATTGGTTGTTAGAAAATGGAAGGTTTCTGGGCCAGAGTGCTCATATTTTGAGGATATTTTGAAAGTATTGTTTTATGTTGATGGGTTATTTAAGGCTTCTATGTGCATAGTGGACTAAGAGTGCTTTCTGTAAATATGTTCTCTATCTAGAGGTTTACAAGTCCACAGGGTTTGTAAAATATAGAGGTAAAACTGACTTATGATGTCATTTATCTTCAGAATATCTCTATTTACTTTTTTTCATGTTACCTATCTGTTGCTGAAAGTGGAGTATTGAAATGACCCACCATCTCTGTGCTGGGGTTGATCTGTGCTTTAAATCTAAGAATCTTCAATTAGTAAAGTTGGGGACTCCTGTATTTGATGTGTACAAGATTAGCATTGCAATACCATATTGTTGGATTTTTCATTTAATGAGTACAAAGTATACTTCACTGGCTCTTCTAAATAGGTTTTGTTGGAGTCTGGTCATCACTTCTTTCACATCTAGTATCCACTTATGAGTGAGTACTTAACATGTTTGACTTTCTGAGTCTGAGTTACCTCACTAAGGATATTTTCTAGTTCCATCCACTTGCCTGCAAACATCATGATGTCATTGTTTTTTTCTGCTGAGTAGTACTCCATTGTGTACATGTACCACACTTTCTTTATTCATTCTTCAGTTGAAAGGCATCTAGGTTGTTTCTAGGTTCTGGCCATTACAAATAATGCTACTATGAGCACAGTTGAGCGTGAGTCCTTGTGGTATGATTGAGCGTTCCTTGGGTATATATCCAAGAATGGTATAGCTGGTTCTTGAGGGAGATTGATTCCAATTTTCTGAGAAACGGCTATACAGACTTCCAAAGTGGCTGTACAAGTTTGCAACTGGTCTGTGTGATGCCTGTATGTGAACCAGGACTTCATGAACCATGTCTGAGAAAGCCAGATCAGTCAGGAAGACAAGAATAAATAATAATCCTTGAAGAAGCTGGGGACTGGCACACACTCTTATATACACAGGGTCCCCAAAAGAGGAAGATGATGCCTCATGTGTCTCTAAAGCCCCAGGACTCTTCCCATGATGCATTTCCCTCATTCTCATGGAAATCCACTTTGTTCAGTTGGCTGCTCCATTCAAATAGTGTGTGTGTGTGTGTGTGTGTGTGTGTGTATACGTGTGTGTGTGTGTAAGAGAAAAAGTGTGTATGTAAGAGAAAAAAGGAAAAATGGAATAAAATAAAATAAGGCAAAATTTTTTTAATCTCATCACGGAATTTGTGGTGTGAGACAATGATGCACGCCATGAACCCCTTTGTGCATTTATCTTTACTTGCAAGTGTTCATTGCAAAGTCATTGGTCTGGTTCGAGGCCTTCGGTTTCTACTATCTTATCAATGCTGGACCCTAACTAGGGCTCCTCCTGGATATCCTGTTGTTGCCCTGTGTTTTAGAAATCTTGAGACTTTAGGTCTACAGTCCAGGTCCCTTCACAAGCTTCAGCAGATCATAGATGGGGTGGATTGTGGGGCAGGCCAAGTCATATCCTTGGGTCTGGGCCTGTGAAGCTGTAGGATTGGTCTACCAGATGTCAAATGGGGACAATTGTTCCATGTTTACAACTTCGGGGATGGCTCACACACACCTGCACTAACAAGGATGGCTCCATTGTGCTTCTCTGGTGAGGTGCAGGGCCTGCTCTCCAAAGTGTTGCAGCTGGTGGGGGTCATGTATAGCTCTCCCACTCTATGACCACGAAGCCAGCTCTATCACTAACTTCACATATTGATGGGCATAGGGGAAGAGGCTAATGCTCCTCCATCAATGCTACCACAAGACAGATGCATAATTGGGACAGATCTCCCATGCTCACAAATTTGGCTGGCTAATCCACAACCACACTAACAAGTTTGGCTCTTTTCTGCTTTTCTCATGAAGTATAGGGTTTGCTCTCCCAAGTGTTGCAGCTGCTGGGGGTCACAGATAGTTCTCCCATTCCTATGACCACAGGACATGCTCTCCCTAGTAACCATCTGTCTGGTGTTGGCATGGGATAGGCATTAGCTTGCTTCCTCCCTCTTCCCTCACCCAGCAATGCCTGGTTCATGTGGAAGAGCTGGCTCTGTGGTCTGAAGAGCTGGCCCTGTGGTCTTAAGCGCTGAAGGCATTCTTTTAATTGATGTCCCCTCTTCTCAGAGACTTTAGATGTGATGACTCAGATGTATCAAGTTGTTAGAAAACTATCCAGCACAATTGACACCATATAATGTGACACACAAATACATCACTACAAAGCTGCTTTTCCTTACTCATTCATCCCCAAGATCTCACATTAAATTCTAAGTAGGGGCTGGAGAGATGGCTCAGCATTTAGCAGCACTGGTTATTCCTCCTGAGAACCCAGGTTCAAGTCCCAGCACCAACATGTCAGCTCACAACTGTCTGTAACTTTAGTACCATGGGATCCAAAACCTTGACACAGATACATATTCAGGCAACACACCAATGCATATAAAATAAATATAAACAAGTATTTTTAAAAACATAAGTAACTTTGCATATCCCACAATTTTAAAAGTTCCACAATGGAACACACTTAAATTTCACTCAGAGGTTAAGAGTACTGGCAGATCTTCCAGAGGTCCTGAGTTCAACTCCCAGCAATTTGACATTGGCTCACAATCAGCTATAATGAGAGCTGGTGCCTTATTCTTGCATTCAGAAACACATGCATGCAGAAC
The DNA here is from genome assembly GCF_949786415.1 of Peromyscus eremicus. Taxonomy (NCBI): domain Eukaryota; kingdom Metazoa; phylum Chordata; class Mammalia; order Rodentia; family Cricetidae; genus Peromyscus; species Peromyscus eremicus. The sequence goes on from NW_026734345.1 coordinate 325,045, forward strand.
ACTACACATAATAAATAAATCCTTCTTAAAAAATGTAGTCCTGCTGGGAAGTGGTGGCACACACCTTTACTCCCAGCACTCAGGAGACAGAGACAGGTGGATCTCTGTGACTTCAAAACCAGTCAGATCTACAGAGTGAGTTCCAGGCCAGCCAGTACTACGCAAAAAAACACTGTCTCAAAAAAAAAAAAAAAAAACACAGAAAAATCAGTCCCTTTATCATATCCAGTCTCTTTCAAACCCAAAAATGCTTTTTAAAGTTTGAAATCTGCCAAGTATGGGCTCCTAAAAAAATAAAAATTAGATTAAATAATTCCTTACTTTTAGAGGGAAAGGCACAAGGCAAAGTCTCTCTGACAAATAAAATCCACTCTCCAACTGTGTAATAGTTTGATTTCCAATGTCTGGATCCACTTACTGTCTTCTGGGGTTCTCCAAAGGGCTTGGGTCACTTCTTCAGCTCCATCCTCGGCAGCACACACAGCTTGCCATCCAGGCTCAAGATGGCTCCACTCTATAGATGCTGCTGTTCTTGTCAGTCACCCCACAATACTGACATCAACCACAATGCTGGGTCTTCTGCTGCAACATGGCTGCACTGTCATCAATGCCTCTCATAGACTGTCTTCGTGGTTCCAAGTCTCAAATTCTGTGAATGACTCCTTTAATGCTGGACCTTCAAGTGCTAGTGTACTTCCACCTTCACGGATGGCATCTCCTGGCTTATCATAGTACCGAGCCTCTGCTAGAATCCATGTCCAATTCATGCCTTCAAAGAAAGTACCACCTGGGTGACTCTCACACCACCACGTTTGACTGCCAGCATAAAATACAACTGCCTCTGGGACACAGCATCCATGTGCTCTCAGGAAACACTTCTCAGAAGATTTCAACTCAGCAATGCTGGGCTCCTCTTTTTTTATATTTTTTTAGTTTTTTTTTTTTTCGAGACATCGTTTCTCAGTGTAGTTTTGGTACCTGTCCTGGAACTCACTCTATAGCCCAGGCTGGCCTTGAACTCACAGAGATCCACCTGGCTCTGCCTCCAGAGTGCTGGGATTAAAGCCATGCACCACTACCACTGTGGGCTCTTCTTAATCACCACTAATTTCTCAACTCCAGCCAACCAGCATCGAGTATCTCCATAAAACAAAGGTTTCATTTTAGTAGTTCAGACATTTTGTTAATCATAGCTGATTATTCAGCCCCAGCTAACCAGGGCCACAGAATTTTAATTCAAAATAACAAAGGGCCCCAATAGAGTCTTTAAACTTCCCTCTGAAACTTCACAAGCCATGTTCCCATCTTCTGCATTACCCTCAACATTCTTATATTCCAAGCTACTACAGAACAGCTCACCATTCTGTAAACACTCAAAGGATTTTCTTATACAGTGTTTCAAAGTCCCTTCAAAGTCCTCTTACAAAACAACATGGTCAGGTCTGTCAAAGCAAGACCCCACCCCTGGTACCAACTTGTCATAGTTAGAGTTTCTATTGCTACAATAAAACAACATGGCCAAAAACCAAGTTGGAGAGGAAAGGGCATATTTTGCACACACTTTCACATTTGAGTTCATCATTGCAGGAAGCCAGGACAGAAATCAAACAGGAACTGAGACAGAGTCCATGGAGAGGCGCTGCTTACTGCTTTGCTCAGACTGCTTTCTTATAGAACTCAGGACCACCACCTAGGAATGTCACCACCCACTTTGAGCTGGGCCCTCCCAGTCAATCACGGATTAAATAAATGCCCTATATCTGGATCTAATGGAGACATTTTCTTTCTAGTGGGCTGGGAGGCTTTAAGAGAGGGTTTCTTTATGTAGCCTTGGCTATCCTGTAACTAACTCTGAAGACCAGGCTGGCCTCAGACTCACAGACATCTGCCAGCCTATGCCTCCCAAGTGCTGGGATTAAAGGTGTGCACCACCACTGCCAGCTTTAAAACATTTTCTTAATTGGGGTTCCCTCCTCTCAGATGACTTTAGTTTGTGTCAGATTGACAAAAAACTATCCAGTGCAGGGTACTTGCGCTGAAAGGAGAAGTGGACACAGGCTCATTCCTAACCCAGAACCAATAGCCAGTTGATAGCCAGCTGCTAATGAAAGTTTAGTTTCCTCCATGGGAGTCTCACTGGGGAAATCAACTACTCTGAAGGGTAGAATACATGTGTAACAGAAATTGGTCAACAGAAATTGAACTCAGTGGCCTCTTTAGATGTTTTTTGTCTCACAATATCCAGTCAGGGTGTTTTCTTTTTTTGTTTGTGTCTTTTTTGTTTTGTCTTGTTTTTGTTGTTTTGTCTTATTTTTTTTTCTTCTCTTATTTTACCCTATTAGTTTCTTTGAGTATATACAATGACTAACACTTTATGTTTTGATGGGATTGAGAAAGTGCAACGAAGTGGGTCTCTGATTCATCTGCCTTTTCGTGGCCTCCTTTCCTTCTGTTTGTTTGTTTTCTTCAATCTAAAGTGTTATTTTTTTTGTTTTACCTTAGTATATTTCATTTTAATGTACTATATTATATTATTAACCCACAGAAACTGTTCATTTTCCAGTAATCAACAGAAAGGGTTTATTTTCTGGAGTGTGTGTGTGTGTGTGTGTGTGTGTTTGTGTGTGTGTGTGTTGAGTGTATTGTTATGTGCATGTGTGTGCATAATAGTCCTTGGAGGCCCACAGAGGCCATTGATCCCATGGAGCCACTGTTACAGGTAGGTGTAAACTACATTTTATGATGGCTTTGTATTGAACTCTGCCACTTTACAAAAGCAGTACATGATTTTGTGTGCTAAGACATCTCTACAGCTTCTGTAATATTCTGCAGTATCTGTTTATTGAAACATCCCTCTCACACCTAAGTTCTACTTCTCTAACTCCCAGGATGCATCAGAATTCTATAGTCTTCCCCCTATAAGAGGTAACATTGTTTTGCCTTCATATGCAAACATGAGGTCAAAAACTTCCTTCAGTTTCTCTAATAATCAATTGCTGTAAAAGTCTTACATTCACTAAGACACCAAAAAGAAACCTCTGAGTTAATTTCAAATCTTATTACATATTAGACACAAAGAGAACACTTCCACTCTTCACTAATGTCCAAAAGCCAAGTCCTGTAAAAATAGGAGGCTGAGTGGAAGGATATGGGAGACAATACAGATAAAAGTAGTATACATGACACTGATAAAAAACACCATTAGAAGAAACATGAGAGTCACTAGCTAATAAATAACCTTGCATTGTATCCTAATAGGTAGTTCTGTACCAACATTACATTTGTCAGTTAAAATTTATGAAATGTGAGTTCTGGAAAATGTTTGCTCCCTTAATTTTTGTAGAGAATTTCTCTCTGGTCTTAACAAAATGATGTAGCACTTGGGGACAAAGACGCATTCCAGCAAGCCAGCACTGGAGGCTAAGATGGAGAAGACCTCCACAGCCACCATGACCTTGCCCTTGGTGCTATGGTAGACAGGGAGAAAAGTAACCCAGACACTGCATGCTGAATGTCAAGAATTTGGCTTCATTGAATGTGTCAGGGAGATTCCTGGCCAAGAAAGCCACAGTAAAGCTTCCCAGGGCCAGACAGCCCAGGTATCCTAGGACAGAGTAGAAAGCAGTTACTGAGCCCTTGTTGCACACAATGATGATGTGGCCATGCTCAGAGTGTGCATCAATGTCAACAGAGGGAGAAGATGTTCCCAGCCAGATTGCAAAGAGAATAATTTGGATGATGATGCAGATGGGGATGATGTAGGTTGGTGCCCCTGATACCAGGAGCCACTTCATCCTTCTTCCAGGAGTAGTGACTTTGAAAGCCAAAACCACAGTAATTGTCTTGGCCAACACAGTGGAAACAGCCACAGTGAATAAAATTCCATATGTTATTTGCTGCAGGATGCAGGTGACTGAGTTGGGATGGCCAATGAAGAGCAAGGTATAGAGGAAACAGAAGATGAGGGAGATGAGCAGGATGTAGCTGAGAGTCAGGTTATTGGCCTTCACAACGGGAGTGTCTTGGTGCTTCACAAAGATCCCAAGAACCAGAACGGTGAATGCAGACAAACCCAAGGCCATACAGGACAGAGTCATCCCCAAGGGGTCGTCAAAGGCCAGAAAGATCACATCTTTGTACAGGCAGTGGTTCTGCTCTGCATTGGCATACTGGTCCTCTGGACACTTCATACACTGATCCATATCTGAAGGAGAAAGCAAAAGTATTGTTAGTGCAACTTCAGCATTTCTTATGGACAGGTCATGCCAGTGTATTTTGGAGACTTTACAACATCCACATACTTTATTGATAAAGATTTAATTGAGATTTTTTCTAAAGAGCAGTGCTTCCATTTCATAATGCCTATCTTCTTCAAACACAGATCCTATTGATACACTATAACATGAACTTTCCTGTCTGAATTAGAAGTGATGCCCTCAGGAGAGATGGAGACTCAGTCTTATCCAGGATGAAACTTCTTATAGCTTTTTTTATTACCATATGATCATCACCAAACACATGAGTAGGCAAGCAACAACAAATTGAATCTATTGTGTGGGTACGTGCAAGTGCATGTGTGTGTGAAAGCAGTAAATGAAAAAGAACTTATGAGTTTGAGAGATTTAACAAAATCTGTGATGTGTGGGAAGTAGAATTGGGAGAGAGGAAGGTTTTCTAATGATGTATGAAACTCTCAAGAAAAATTAATTAAATATGATGCCCTTAGTTGTGTCCTCATCATGGAACAGGGACACTGAAAAGTTTATAAAATGAAATAATCCTAGTATTAAGGTAGAAAACTCTATACATATATAACACCCAGAAGTCTTGTATCTTATATCACCACCTTTGTGAGCACACAGCACCTACTTTCTTCCCTAATTTCTTTCTATATGAGACCTCTGTGGGGACTTTCCACTTGGGTGTTCTTGGGGAATGAGGGATAAGAGATTGAGATAGAAATATAGAGGCAGATAGAAAAAAGAGAGAGAGAGAGACAGAAACACAGGATAGCCTCAGAGGAGCCTACATCCTAATCAACCAGCCCAGAACTTTATTCCAAAGGGCTTTTTATATCAGTGCCAAAAGGGGTGGCAAAAGACATCTGCCTTACTAGATACAACTAAATGTAGACCCTACCAAACACCTAGTACCCAGGCCCGAAGTCCAATCATCCTCTTATACAGCCATGCTGGTAAAGCAAGCTCAGATCACACTAGGAAACCTCTGTGGACTCCAACTGACCTGGTTTCTACTAATGTACTCAATTGTGAAGGAGATATTGGTAAAACAGCATGAACAAGACATGAGAACTCCCAAGTGAGAGTGGTAACAGAGAATATTTAAATTGAACAATAATACCCCATTCATAAGTTGTAATTTCCACCACAGCAAGTAAGGGAAATGCAATTTTAATAGTCCTAAATTGTAGATAATAGTGGAGAGCAATGATGTGCTTCCAGAATTTTAAGTCATTCCATTAATAAAACCAATGTAGTATTTATGGCCAGCTATGATTATATTTTTTGTTTGTTGTTCTTTATGGGGCTGGAAAGATGGCTAAGGTGTTAAGAACATGGTCTGCTCATACAGGAGGCCTAAGGCAAGTTCCCAGAACATGTGAAGTACCATATTACTACCTATAACTCTGGTACATAGCACATCAGATGCCTCTGGTGGCCTTCACATTGACCTGGCCCTGTATGGACTTACTACTCTCTACATATGCCTAATTCAAATATTCACAAACATAAAGTTTTTGTTTATTTTTTGTTGGTATATAATAATATAAATGCCCTTTATAGTTATTATCTTAAATCAATTTTATTACATTCTGTTTATTTTTTACACATGTGTGTGAGTGGTGTGTGTGTGTGTGTGTGTGTGTGTGTGTGTCTGTTTGTAAAGTGCAAGTTGTCAAGAAGTCATCTTGTAGGAGTTGGCTCCATCTCATTTCAGTGGGCTTCCTGCAATGAGTTCAGGTCATCAAACTTATGGCAAGACATTTACCTGCTAACTCTTCTCATTGACCATAAATATCTTTTTTTTAAGATTTAGTTATTTATTATGTATACAGTGCTCAGCCTGCATGTATGCCTGCACACAAGAAAATGGCAGCAAATCTCATTATAGATAGTTGTGAGCTACCATGTGGTTTCTGGAAATTGAACACAGGACCTCTGGAAGAGCATCCCATGCTCTTAACTGCTGAGAAATCTCCCCAATGCCCCAAATGTCTTTTTGAAATGTTCTTTGCATTATAGACAATGACTGGCAATAAAAATCAAAAACAATTCTGGGCTCTCCTTTGAATTTGGCCATCTCCAAATCAATAACCAGTTGACTTATATGGATTGTGTATGTCAAACTATCATTCCAATAATTGTGGCTGTTTCTTTTCACTACAAAACTATTTTATCTATATTACAGTGACAATCATTTCTACTGTGTACAGAAATCTTAAGTGGGACACCTGTCTTTCTCTACATCAAATGTCCCCACTTTTCCCCATTTTTTTGATATGATATCAAGTGTTGTCTCGAGTTTAGCTGTTTCTAGTAATTTTGCCCACAGTTACTACTTTTTAGTCACTACATCCTACAATGGCATCAGTCTCAAAACTCCCTGAGAATATCCCTCACATGGAAGTAACAGCACTTCCATCATCCCAAAGTTTCCTTATCAGGCTACCATTGCAGCCTTATGGTACCAATGTGAATTCACATCTTCATGCTGTCTTCCCCACTCACCTGTCAGCTAAATGACAACACAAAAATATTAGCCATTCATCAAATGCTGTATAAACAGCATGCACACCACCACACAATACTTATTTAACATCACAACACATGGTGATTTAATATCTCTCTTTGTCAGCAATGTTGTAGGCAGTGGCAAGAACAAGTTGTATAGGATTCATGATTTCAGTGGCGGGAGAAGACTCAACAGTTAAGAGTGTTTATCAGTAGCACAGACACTGAGAGGGACAATTAACAAGTGGGACCTCCTGAAACTGAGAAGCTTTGTAGAGCAAAGGATACAGTCAATAAGACCAAACAACAGCCTACAGAATGGGAAAAAATCTTCACCAACCCCTCATCTGACAGAGGGCTGATCTCCAAAATATAGAAAGAACTCAAAAAGCTAGATATCAATATACTGAACAATCCAATTTAAAAAATGGGTTACAAAGCTTAACAGAGAATTCTAAACAGAAGAATCTCAAATGGCTGAAAGGCATTTAAGGAGTTGCTCAACATGCTTAGTCATCAGGAAAATGCAAATCAAAACAACTCTGAGATACCATCTTACACCTGTCAGAATGACTAAGATCAAAATCACTGAAGACATCTTATGTTGTAGAGGATGTGGAGCAAGGGGAACTCTCCTCCACTGTTGGTGGGAATGCAAACTTGTACAGCCACTCTGTAAATCAGTATGGCAGATTCTCAGAAAATTAGGAATAAGTCTTCCTCAAGACCCAGCTATATCACTCTTGGGCATATACCCAAGGAATACTCCACCTTATCACAAGGACACATGCTCAACTATGTTCATAGCAGCATTATTTATAATAGCCAGAACCTAGAAACAACCTATATGCCCCTCAACTGAAGAATAGATAAAGAAAATATGGCACATATTCACAGTGGAGTACTACTCAGCAGTAAAAAACAATGATATCATGAGGTTTGCAGGTAAATGGATGGAACTAGAAAATATCATCTTGAGTGAGGTAACCCAGACTCAGAAGGACAAACATAGTATGTACTAACTCATAAGTGGATACTTAATGTGATGGAAGGGATGGCCAGACTGCAACCCATATCTCCAGAGAGGTTAGCTAACAGGGAAAGACTAGGAAGGACACATGGATGACCCTGTGAAGGAGAGGTGGATGAGATCTACATGAGTTGACTGGCAGGGGGGGGCAGAGGTCCAGGAGTTGGGGATGAAAACATAGGGAAATGGGAGGGTCAAGCTGGAACAGGAACATAGTGGGAGTGCAGGAAGGAAGATATCATGATAGATGAGGACATCATGGGTATAGGAAGAGGCAGGGTGCTAGGGAGGCTCTCAGGAATTCACAAGGTTGATGCCACTTTGGTCTGCTGGCAGTAATCCAGAAGGTGCCTGGACCAGTCTACTCTGGTGAGCCGCCTAGCAAATCACCTAGCTGTCATCATAGAGCCTTTGTCCAGTGACAGATGGAGGCAGATACAGAAATCCACAGCCAGGCACCAGACTGAGCTCCAGGAATCCAATTGATGAGAGAGAGGAGAGATTCTGCAGGTGAGTAATGTTGAGATCATGATGAAAAGACTTGCAGAGATGACCAGCCACACTAGTGGAAGCCCATGAACTGTGGAGTAGTGGCTTAGAGCCCACATCAGACTAGACTAGGCCTTCTGGATAAAGAAGATAATTGTTTGGCTCGAACTGTTTGGGGGGCACCCAGGCAGGGGGATAGGGATCTGACCCTGGTCTATGGGCAGGCTTCTGGAATCTGGTGCCTGTGGTGTGACACCTTGCCCAGCCTTGGTGCTGTGGGAAGGGACTTGGACCTGCCTAGGCTCAGTGTGCTGGGCTCTGCTGACTCCCCATAGGAGACCTCAATTTGGGGGATATGGGGACCTGGGGTGGCTTGGGGAGAGGGCTGGGGGTGGGAGGATTGAGGAGGGGGGATCTGTGGATAGTATGTGGAGTGAGTAGAAAATTTCTTAATAAAGAAAAATGAAAAAAAAAGAGTGCTTACAGCTCTTTCAGAGAACAAGGGTTTGGACTCAGCATCCATGTGGAAGCTTATACCTGTCTGTAACTCAAAGTCCAGGGGCTTGTATGCACTATTTTGGCCTCCATAATCTACTGCACATAAACTCACACAGGAATACAGACATACATTCAAGGAGGATAAATGAATAACCAAATATTTACAAAGACTCATGACACCAATCTAGTCTACATGTACCTCTACAGGGATATAATCATTCGGACAGTATAGTGTAGAAATCCCTCACAGGGCTCTTTAATTTTTCAAAACACTAGCTTTTACAAAATACGACCAGCAATGATTATACAGTGAGTGAAGGGTATATGTGAAGGCACAGGTTGTTATTTATAAGGTCAACAGCCAACATCAAATTAAATGAAGAGAAATTCTAACCAATTCCACTAAAATAAGGAATGAGGCAAAGCTGTCTGCTCTCCCCATATTTATTCAATATATTACTTTATTGGTGAAATTATTAAGGCCACTCCATGTAGTTAAAAGGAGATTTATTTAATGGCGTAACTTACAAATTAAGGGATAGGTAGGTCGCGGGGTCTGGGGAAGGTATATCACAGTCCAGCGGTGTTCTCTGGAGCTCTGCTTTGTCCATCTCCACCATCCAGGGTCCTGGAACCAAGAGAGTGTTCGCCGATCCAGATCTCAGGTCCCCAAGCACCTCCCTTGGCCCCGCCTTGTAGGCGTGACAGTTGCTGAAGTCTCAATGGGGGTTGGAACTTCCAGAACAAAGCTGGAATGGCTACCCACTACATCTCCCCCTTTTTGTCTAAATAAGAAAGTTCTAACCTAATACAAGACTATATACAAAGGAATGGTTATCAAATATTGTCCAGGAATAATGAGGGATAATGACCTAGATAAGATAGAACTACAACCAATGCAAACAATATCAAGCAAGAAACACATATTAAAATCCAGAGAAGTATAGAGCATAGGTAAATGGCATGTTACAAAGATCATTCCAAAAGGTGTCCTATCCTAAAGAACCTGAATCTAATACTTAATATGTTCTATCTACTAAGTTGTAACTATAACTGCTAGTCTTCAATCCCATCAAAGACCTGAGAAGGAATATAATGGTACCTGAGAAATGGTAGATGGATGCAAGCAACTTTCGGGAATCTTGCGAGAGTAGACCGAGACAGCTGGCAGCCTGGACAGTCACCTAATGTTTCTCAGCATTGTTGGTGCATTCAAATTGGCTACAGGACTAAAGTATCTGACAGACCATTTTCAGAAGCAGGAATTCTGAAAGACCATCTTACCCTGTCTTGGCAGAGTACAGTGGTCGCTTTCCTTGTGTCCCGCTTGTCCAGAAAGGATAGCATTGCATTTGTACTGTCAGCCGTCGAGGCAAGGGCAGTTCTTTGCCCAGTAGGCCATTTTGTGCCAAGAAGACAAACTTCCAAATGGAAATGTCTAGAAGCCCAACATTCTCTCAGGATCAAATTGGTGCAGCCAGGAGCAATTGTGTCTCACATCAACAGAATTCTAAGTTATTTAAATGCCATATTCTCTAGGTCTATGAAGTGTTTGAAGATTACCTGTCCATCTGACCTATGTATCTGTAAATCTGGATAACCTAACTAATGTAACTATAGAGATGACAAGCATAGGTGACTATAAATCTATAATTCTTATCTACCGAAATAACCTAAGGACTAAGGCTTCACGTAAACAAGGTAGACAGTCTATAAGCAAGTGTATGGTAAAGAACGATGACTTCAAAATTGTGACAATACACAAGATGTTATAACAGAGGTAGGAGTGTATAGTGTGATATACAATATGACAATAATCTTAAATATATATATCAATATGTATGTAGTGGGATATGCAATATGACAATAATCTTAAATATATATCAATATACCGAATATCCTAAACAGAAGTAGAACATACATAAAGTATGACAGATATAAATTTACATTTGTATCAATATACAAATATTTCAAATAAGAGTAGAAATATATGTACATTATAACAAGCATAGTTCTGTATTTGTATCAATATACAAATTATCTTAAACAGGAATATAAAAATAGTTTATATTTGTATCAACATATAAGAATCCATAACAGTGCAAATTACAGTGCAAATTATTTAAGGCTGCTATTTTACTAAATTTGTTTACTAGTATACACAATAATCTACCATAATGTCTTATACCTATCCATTCCATTTCTTCTTTTCCTTTTTTTTTAAGAGTACTGAGTTTAATATTTCCTTCCACCCCCAACCCTATAACCATCATCCATAACCCTGAGAATTATAAAACCTAAGGGAGAAGGGGCGTCGTTTTCTTAGAATTGCTTCCTGCTGTTTAGGGGGTGATGTTATCTCTGTTGGGTACTGTAAGAAAGCTAAGATAGTTAAATTTCAGTTTGACTAACTGTAGGTTCTGCAGCAAGTCTTAGAGTAATGGGTAAGATTGTCTGAAATTCTGGTAAGAAGTGTAGTATGATGATGATTACCATGGCATCATTCTGAATTGGGTAGAGTTGTTTTTGGGGCCCCATCTTCCTTCTGGAGACTTCTGAGATTGCTATTAGAAAAACTTATTTGTTATCAAAATGGAAGATTTGGATTTAAAGAGGACATAGCATGTAAGAAAAAGATTCTGAGAAATCAAGAGTAAGCATGGAGAGAATTAGAATCTAGAAGACAATGGTCCCTTTTTTTTGGTTTCCTTCTGTCCCACACCAGAGGGCTCTTCTGATATGGTACTGAAGAATCTCTCAAACTTTTCTTTTAGCAATGTGCTTGGGTTTAGAGAAGGAGTGAGCCAATTCCATCTCCAAAGCCAGCTTGGCTTATAATTGAATTGGAACCACAACTTTTCTAGATTGATAGAGAGATAGATGTTAGACAGTGAGATTTTACCGTGTGTAGATTGGTACCAATAGATTCTTTCTTTCTGCTGTAAACATGCGGATATCCAAGGCCTTATGATTTTTGGAAGATGGGTATTTCCATTATCCTGGAAAGACAAAAACAGAACCCTACCCCAACCTTGATTGTTAAATTTTTCTTACAACTTGTAGAGATGTCACATTGGTGGATGATCTTTTACTTCACCTCATCAAGGGTTTTTTCCTGTTCAAATCAAATTTTTATTTTGTTGGTATCCATAGCTTTTCTTCTCCTGCAGAAACAAAGGCAAAAGCCCTTCCCCAACGTAGAACATATCCAGGTTTCCATTCTGAGGTCAGCACATCCTTGAAATAAACCGGTTGGTTTAGCTCGGGAGTTTTGTCTGTCGTCCAATGTCTCTCTGCAGCTGTTGTTCCTTTCTCATCAGCATTGAGAAAATTCAAGGTTAATAAAGCACTATACAATCTATTTCTAGGAGTCATTGTTACCTGTTGCTGTTTATTTAGCATATCCTTTAAAGATCAATTGGATCTTTCTATGACTGCTTGGCCTGTGGGATTGTGTGGTATACCTGTAACATGCTTTATATTGTAATAAGCAAAGAATTGTCTCATTTTATTGGAGACATACGCTGGAGCATTGTCTGTCTTAATTTGCACAGGTATCCCCATGATGGCCATAACTTCTAATAGGTGTGTAATCACAGAATCAGCCTTTTCAGAACTCATAGGAGTTGCCCATTGAAATCCTGAATAGGTGTCAATGGTATTATGTACATACTTTAATCTTCCAAATTCTGCAAAATGAAACACATCCATCTGCCAAATTTCATTTCTTTGTATACCTTTTGGATTGCTCCCTGCAGGTAATGGAAGTTGGTTATAGATGGAACAAGTAGGACATTTTTTCACAATATCCTTAGCCTGTTGCCAAGTGATGGAGAAATCCTTCTTCAAACCTTTGCTATTTACATGGTATTTCTTACGAAATTCTGAAGCTTCTAGCACATTACCTATTAGTAACTGATCAATCTCATCATTACCTTGTGCTAGAAGTCCTGCAGACCTGTATGGGATCTGATATGTGTTATATATATATATATATATATATATATATATATATATATATATATATATATATATATATATATATATATATATATATATATAGGATGTTCCCTTTTTCTGATGATTTCCCTGCAATTGTATGAATAATGAAGTTAATTCTGTATTATCAGGAATAAATTCAGCAGTTTCAATATGTAAAACAACTCTCTCTGCATATTGAGAGTCAGTGACTATATTGAGGGGTTCTGTGAAGTCCATCAGTACCATAAGAATGGCATACAATTCTGCCTTTTGTACAGAGCTGTATGGACTTTGTACCAATTTACTTAAGTCTCCTGATTTATATCCTGCTTTCCCTGATTTATTTGCATCAGTATAGAATGTGAGGACTCCAGAAATTGACTTTTGTCGTACAATGTGAGGAAGGACCCATTCGGTCTTCTTTATGAATTCTATTCTCTTGCTTTTGGGATAGTGGTTGTTAATCTCTCCCAAAAAGTTACTGCAGGCTCTCTGCCAGTATTCATTATCTTTCCATAGTGATGAAATTTCTTCATTAGTTAAAGGTACTACAATTTCTGCTGGGTCCATTCCTGTCAACTGGCGAAGTCTTAGTTTACCTTTTTGAATCAAATCAGAGATCTTTTCTACATAAGTCTTTAATTTCTTATTTGGTTTACGTGGTAGGAATATCCATTCCAATATAATATCTTCCCTCTGCATCAAAATACCTGTTGGGGAATGTCTGGAGAGAAATATGACAAGAATGCATTTAAGTTCTGGATCCACACGATCTACATGTGCTTCTCGAATTGTCTTTTCTACTAGAGCCAATTCCTTCTCAGTTTCGGCTGATAATTCTCTTGGACTATTTAATTCTTTGTCCCCTTCTAGAGTACTAGCCAAATTTTGTAGTCCATCTTTGGGTATTCCCATGATACCCAGTAAATTGGAAATGCTTCCTAATAACTTTTGAAAATCATTAAGAGTCTTCAATCGATCTCTCCTTAGCTGTACCTTTTGGGGTCTAATTTTTTGTAGCTCTATCTTATATCCTAAGTAGTTAATAGAATCTCCTCTTTGTATTTTTTCAGGAGCAATTTGCAGTCCCCAGTGAGGCAAAACTTTTTTTACTTCTTCAAACATGCTTTCTAATGTATCTAACTTTGGATAAGCTAATAGGATATCATCCATATAGTGATAAATTATGGACTGTGGAAACTTTACACGAATTATCTCCAATGGTTTCTGCACAAAGTATTGGCACAAAGTAGGGCTGTTTAACATTCCCTGTGGGAGGACCTTCCATTGATATCTCTTGACTGGCTGAGAATTGTTATAATTAGGTACTGTGAAGGCAAATTTTTCTCTATCATTTTCTTGTAAGGGTATGGTAAAGAAACAGTCTTTTAAGTCAATAACTATTATAGGCCATTCTTTAGGTAGCAGAGAGGGCAAGGGCATCCCAGTCTGTAGGGAGCCCATTGGCTAGCTCAGTCGGTAGAGCATGAGACTCTTAATCTCAGGGTCGTGGGTTCGTGCCCCACTTTGGGCGCCAGATATTGGTGAAATTATTAAGGCCACTCCACGTAGTTAAAAGGAGATTTATTTAATGGCGTAACTTACAAATTAAGGGATAGGTAGGGTGCGGGGTCTGGGGAAGGTGTATCACAGTCCAGCAGTGTTCTCTGGAGCTCTGCTTTGTCCACCTCCAACATCCAGGGTCCTGGAACCAAGAGAGTGTTCGCTGATCCAGATCTCGGGTCCCCAGGCGCCTCCCTTGGCCCTGCCTTGTAGGCGTGACAGTTGCCGAAGTCTCAATGGGGGTTGGAACTTCCAGAACAAAGCTGGAATGGCTACCCACTACAGTACTTGAAGTTCTAGCCAGAGCAATAAGAAAACATAAGGAGATTAAGGGGATATAAATTGGAAAGGAAGAAGTCAAGCTTTCCCTATTTGCAGATGACATGATAGTATACTTGAGTGATGACAAAGATTCAGCCAAGGAGCTGATACAGCTTATAAACACCTTCAGCAACATAGCAGGATATAAGATCAAATCAAAAAAATCAGTAGCCCTCCTATATACAATTGACAAACAGGCTGAGAAGGAAATCAGAGATACATCACCCTTTACAATAGCCACTAATGATATAAAATACATTGGGGTAATACTAACCAAGCAAATGAAGGACCTATATGACAAGAACTTTAAGTCCCTGAAAAAATCAATCAAAGAAGATGTCAGAAAATGGAAATATCTGCCATGTTCACGGATAGGCAGGACTAACATAGTAAAAATGGCAATCTTACCAAAAGCAATCTACAGATTCATTGCCATCCCCATCAAAATATCAACACAATTCTTCACAGACCTGGAAAGAATAATACTCAACTTCATATGGAAAAACAAAAAACCCAGGATAGCCAAAAGAATCTTGTACAATAAAACAACCTCTGGAGGCATCACAATCCCTGACCTCAAGCTCTACTATAGAGCTACAGTAATAAAAACAGCTTGATACTGGCATAAAAACCGACATGTGGACCAATGGAACTGAATTGAAGACCCTGACATTAATCCGCACACCTATGAACATATAATATTTGACAAAGAAGCCAAAACTGTACAATGGAAAAAAGAAAGCATCTTCAAAAAATGGTGCTGGCATAACTGGATGTCAATGAGTAGAAGATTGCAAATAGATCCATAATTGTCAGCGTGCACAAAACTGAAGACCAAGTGGATCAAAGACCTTAACATAAATCCAGTTCCTCTGAACCTGCTAGAAGAGAAAGTAGTAAGTAGTCTTGAATGCATTGGCATAGGAAATCACTTCCTAAATACAACACCAGTAGCACAGATGCTGAGAGAAACAATCAATCAATGGGACCTCTTGAAACTGAGAAGCTTTTGTAGAGCAAAGGATATGTTCAACAAGGCAAAGCAACAGCCTACAGAATGGGAAAAGGTCTTCACCAACCCCGCATCTGACAGAGGATTGATATCCAGAATATATAAAGAACTCAAGAAATTAGACATTAAAATGCCCAACAGTTCATTTAATAAATAGGCTATAGAACTAAACAGAGAATTCTCAACAGAGGAAGTCCAAAAGGCTGAAAGACATTTAAGAAATTGCTCAACATCCCTAATCATCAGGTAAATGCAAATCAAAACAACTCTCAGATACCACATTACACCTGTCAGAATGACTAAGATCAAAAACACTAAAGACAGCTTATGCTGGAGAGGATGTAGAGCTAGGGGAACTCTCCTCCACTGCTGGTGGGAATGCAAGCTTGTAAACCACTTTGGAAATCAATATGGCACTTTCTTAGAAAATTGAGAATCAATCTCCCCCAAGACCCAGCTATACCACTCTTGGGCATATACCCAAAGAATGCTCAATCATACCACAAGGGCACTTGCTCAGCTATGTTCATATTGACATTGTTTGTAATAACCAGAACCTGGAAACAAACTAGATGCCCTTCAACTGAGGAATGGATAAATAAAATGTGGTACATGTACAGAATGGAATACTACTCAGCAGAGAAAAACAATGACATCATGAGGTTTGCAGGCAAATGGATGGATCTAGAAAAAATAATTCTGAGGGAGGTAACCCAGACTCAGAAAGACAAATATGGTATGTACTCACTCATAGGAGGATACTAGATGGGGGAAAAGGATGACTGGACTGCTACTCACAACACCAGGGAGGCTACCTGGAAAACAGGACCCTAAGAAAGACACGGGGATCACCCAGTGATGGAGAAATGGATGAGATCTACATGAACAGCCTGGACATGAGTGGGGGAAATGAAGGGCGAGGGTTGAGGAAAAGAGAGCTTGGGGGAGTGGGAGATCCCAGCTGGATCAACAACAGAGAGGGAGAACAAGGAATAAGAGACCATGATAAATGAAGACCACATGAGAATAAGAAGAAGCAAAGTGCTAGAGAGGCCCACAGAAATCCACAAAGATACCCCCCAATAGAATGCTGGCAATGGTTAAGAGACAGCCCGAACTGACCTACTCTGGTGATAGGATGGCCAAACACCCTAATCGTCATGCTAGAAAACTCATCCAATGACTGACAGATCTGGATGCAGAGATCCACAGCCAGGCCCCAGGTGGAGCTCCGGAAGTCCAATTGGCGAGAAAGAGGAGGGTTTATATGAGCGAGAATTGTTGAGACCAAGGTTGGATAAAGCACAGGGACAAATAGCCAAACAAATGGAAACACATGAACTATGAACCAATGGCTGAGGAGCCCCCAACTGCATCAGGCCCTCTGAATGGGTGAGACAGTTGATTGGCTTGATCTGTTTGGGAGGCATCCAGCCAATGGGACCGGGTCCTTTGCTCAGTGCAGGAGTTGGCTGTTTGAAACCTGGGGCTTATGCAGGGTTGCTTGGCTCGGCCTGGGAGGAGGGGACTGGACCTGCCTGGACTGAGTCTTCCAGGTTGATCTCAGTCCTTGGGGGAGGCTTTGCCCTGGAGGAGGTGGGAGTGGGAGGTGGGCTGGTGGGAAGGGGAGGGAGCAGAAGTGGGGAGAACAAGGGATTCTGTGGCTGATATATAGAACTGAATTGTATTGTAAAATAAAAGAAAAGAAAAAAAAGAAAATCAATATGGCACTTTCTTAGAAAATTGGGAATCAATCTCCCCAAGACCCAGCTATACCACTCTTGGGCATGTACCCAAGGAATGCTCAATCATACCACAAGGGCACTTGCTCAGCTATGTTCATATCAGCATTGTTTGTAGCAGCCAGAACCTAGAAACAACCTAGATGCCCTTCAACTGAGGAATGGATAAATAAAATGTGGTACATGTACAGAATGGAATACTACTCAGCAGAGAAAATCAATGACATCATGAGGTTTGCAGGCAAATGGATGGATCTAGAAAAAATAATCCTGAGGGAGGTAACCCAGACTTGAAAAGACAAACATGGTATGTACTCACTCATAGGAGGATACTAGATGTAAAACAAAGATGACTAGACTGCTACTCACAACACCAGGGAGGCTACCTAGAAAACAGGACCCTAAAAAAGACAAAGTGATCGTCCAATGACAGAGAAATGGATGAGAACTACATGAACAACCTGGACGTGAGTGGGGGTAATGAAGGGCAAGGGTCGAGGGAAAGAGAGCTTAGGGGTGCGAGAGATCCCAGCTGGATCAACAACAGAGAAGGATAACAAGGAATAAGAGACCATGATAAATGAAGACCACATGAGAATAGGAAGAAGCAAAGTGCTAGAGAGGCCCACAGAAATCCACAAAGATACCCCCACAATAGACTTCTGGCAATGGTCGAGAGAAAGCCCGAACTGACCTACTCTGGTGATGGGATGGCCAAACACCCTAATTGTCGTGCTAGAAACCTCATCCAATAACTGAGGGAACTGGATGCCGAGATTCCCCGGCCTGGCCCCAAGTAGAGCTCCAGGAGTCCAATTGGCAAGAAAGAGGAGGGTTTGTATGAGTGAGAATTGTTGAGATCAAGATTGGAAAAAGCACAAGGACAAACAGCCAAATGAATGAAAACCCATGAACTATGAACCAATAGCTGAGGAGCCCCCAACTGGGTCAGGCCCTCTGGATAAGTGAGACAGTTGATTTGTTTGAACTGTTTGGGTGGCATCCAGGCAATGTGACTGGGACCTCTCCTCTCTAGTAGGTAGCCATTACAGCTTTGATCTGGAAGTTCCAAGCCCCATTGAGACTTTGGCAACTGTCACACCTACAAGTCAGGGCCAAGGGAGGCACCTGGAGACCTGAGATCCAGATCTGCGAGCCCTCTCTCTGTTCCGGGACCCTGGAAGGTGGAGGTGGGCCAAGCAGAGCTTCAGCGAACACTGCTGGACTGTGATACACCTTCCCCAGACCCCGCGCCCTACCTATCCCTTAATTTGTAAGTTACGCCATTAAATAAATCTCCTTTTAACTACGTGGAGTGGCCTTAATAATTTCACCAATATCTGGCGCTCACTTGGGGCAAATTCCAAAGGCCTGGGTGGCTCCCACCCTCAGCCTCCTCCCCGGCTAGTGGGGTACCTAAACCTGCCTGCAAAGTGCCATATAGCCAGGGAAGGCCTACACAGTTCCATTCCCGAAAAAGGAAGCAGCTAGTCTGGTCTCAGTTCCCTAGCTTAGCCCCAAGACCAGCGAAAGAGGCACTCCCCCGCTTCCTGAGTGCCGGCGCCTGCTCCAGCTCCTGCCATCTTGACTCCAGGAAGCTTCAGTCAGCCAAGATCACCAGCAGGCCCTGCTTTGGAGCTTTACCATCGCCACCTGCTGGATGAAAAGTGCTACTACACCCCCCAAAACCACCAAAGGTAAGCATATTGTTTCAAGTAAAAGTACTTGATAATTTTGCACCTTAAAATTGACTAACAAATTTTGAGTAATTCTTGTAATATGGCTGACAACATTACCTCACAAGAATTTGAAAACCTTTTTGCCTGTATGATGAATGACATCTTCCTGGAAATATAAACTTTCCTAAGGCATATCTGGCCTGTACCATTTTGGCATTCATTGTAATAATTCACACAGTGTTCAAACACTGGTTTAATAACAAGAACAAAGATGAGTCATTATTGAGACTGATACAGGCTTTAAGCGAGAGCAATGAAGGCTTACAAAAAAAGATTCTCTCTCTGGAATCTGCTAACCAGGATTTGTAAAATCTCACTGTCTAACATCTATCTCTCTATCAATCTAGAAAAGTTGTGGTTCCAATTCAATTATAAGCCAAGCTGGCTTTGGAGATGGAATTGGCTCACTCCTTCTCTAAACCCAAGCATATTGCTAAAAGAAAAGTTTGAGAAATTCTTCAGTACCATATCAGAAGAGCCCTCTGGTGTGGGACAGAAGGAAACCAATAAAAAGGGACCATTGTCTTCTAGATTCTAATTCTCTCCATGCTTACTCTTGATTTCTCAGAATCTTTTCTTACATGCTATGTCCTCTTTAAATCCAAACCTTCCATTTTGATAACAAATAAGTTTTTCCAATAGCAATCTCAGAAGTCTCCAGAAGGAAGATGGGGCCCCAACAACAGCAACTCTACCCAATCCAGAATGATGCCATGATAATCATCGTCATAATACACTTCTTACCAGAATTTCAGACAATCTTACCTATTACTCTAAGACTTGCTGAAGAACCTACAGTTAGTCTAACTGAGATTTAACTATCTTAGCTTTCTCACAGTACCCAACAGAGATAACATCACCCCCTAAACAGCAGGAAGCAATTCTAAGAAAACGACGCCCCTTCTCCCTTAGGTTTCATAATTCTCAGGGTTATGGATGATGGTTATAGGGTTGGGGATGGAAGAAAATATTAGACTCAGTATTCTAAAAAAAAAGTGAGAGAGAAAAGGGAAAAGAAGTAATGGAATGGATAGGTATAAGATATTATGGTAGATTGTTGTATATACTAGTATACAAATTTAGTAAAATAGCAGCCTTAGATAATTTGCATTGTAATTTGCACTGTTATGGATTCTTATATGTTGATACAAATGTAAACTATTTTTATATTCCTGTTTAAGATAATTTGTATATTGATACAAATACAGAACTATATTTGTTAATAATGTACATACATTTCTACTCTTATTTGAAATATTTGTATATTGATACAAATGTAAATTTATATCTGTCATACTTTATGTATGTTCTACTTCTGTTTAGGATATTCGGTATATTGATATATATTTAAGATTATTGTCATATTGCATATCGCACTATATATTCCTACCTCTGTTATAAATATCTTGTGTATTGTCACAATTTTGAAGTCATCGTTCTTTACCATACATTTGCTTATAGACTGTTTACCTTGTTTACGTGAAGCCTTAGTTCTTAGGTTATTTCGGTAGATAAGACTTATAGATTTATAGTCACCTATGCTTGTCATCTCTATAGTTACGCTAGTTAGGTTATCCAGATTTATGGATACATAGGTCAGATGGACAGGTAATCTTCAAACACTTCATAGACCTAGAGAATATGGCATTTAAATAACTTAGAATTCTGTTGATGTGAGACACAATTGCTCCTGGCTGCACCAATTTGATCCTGAGAGAATGTTGGGCTTCTAAGACATTTCCATTTGGAAGTTTGTCTTCTTGGCACAAAATGGCCTACTGGGCAAAGAACTGCCCTTGCCTCGATGGCTGAAATTACAAATGCAATGCTGTCCTTTCTGGAGAAGCGGGACACAAGGAAAGCGACCACTGTACTCTGCCAAGACAGGGTAAGATGGTCTTTCAGAATTCCTGCTTCTGAAAATGGCCTGTCAGATACTTTAGTCCTGTAGCCAATTTGAATGCACCAACAATGCTGAGAAACATTAGGTGACTGTCCAAGCAGCCAGCTGTCTCGGTCTACTCTCGCAAGATTCCCAAAAGTTGCTTGCATCCATCTACCATTTCTCAGATACCATTATATTCCTTCTCAGGTCTTTGATGGAATTGAAGACTAGCAGTTATAGTTACAACTTAGTAGATAGAACATATTAAGTATTAGATTCAGGTTCTTTAGGATAGGACACCTTTTGGAATGATCTTTGTAACATGCCATTTACCTATGCTATATACTTCTCTGGATTTTAATATGTGTTTCTTGCTTGATATTGTTTGCATTGGTTGTAGTTCCATCTTATCTAGGTCATTATCCCTCATTATTCCTGGACAATATTTGATAACCATTCCTTTGTATATAGTCTTGTATTAGGTTAGAACTTTCTTATTTAGACAAAAAGGGGGAGATGTAGTGGGTAGCCATTCCAGCTTTGTTCTGGAAGTTCCAACCCCCATTGAGACTTTGGCAACTGTCACGCCTACAAGTCAGGGCCAAGGGAGGCGCCTGGGGACCCGAGATCTGGATCGGCGAGTGCTCTCTCTGTTCTGGGACCCTGGACGGTGGAGGTGGGCCAAGCAGAACTCCAGAGAACACTGCTGGACTGCGATACACCTTCTCCAGACCCCGCGACCTACCTATGCCTTAATTTGTAAGTTACACCATTAAATAAATCTCCTTTTAACTACGTGGAGTGGCCTTAATAATTTCACCAATAGTCCTCAGTGCATGTGCTGGCTGTTTGGAACCTGGGGCTTATACAGGGACACATTGCTCAGCCTGGGAGGAGGGGACTGGACCTGCCTGGACTGAATCTACCAGGTTGAACTCAATCCCCAAGGGAGTCTTTGCGCTGGAAGAGATGGGAATGGGGGGTGGGTTGGGAGAAAATAGGGGGCGCAGGATGGGGGAGAACAAGTGAACATATCCATGGATGATATGTAAAATTAAATTAAATTATAAAATAAAATTTAAAAAATATAAAAATAAAATTAACCTAAAATTAAAAATATACTACCAGCAATGATTTTACAGTGAGTCAAGAGTATATGTGAAGGCACAGGTTGTTATTTATAAGGACATTGTTATTGATCACATACTTGTAAAAAAAATTAGGAAAGGAATAGATATTATTTGTGCTACAAAAGAGCCATAGGACTTAGTAGGTCCCCAGACCCTCCCTAGCTCAATTGATTCCATGATAGAAGTACCACACAGACTATAAAACTCACCACCTAGCAGCACCACCTGCCAAACTGAAGTAAAGGCCTAATCCATCACAGTCCTTTAAGTTCTGGGAAAGTCTCAAAATGTACTAACTTTGCTTTTTAGTTTCTGTGGAACTGCTTTTGGCTCACTTTTCTTGGTAACTGAAGTATGTCAACCCAGAACATGATTCTTTTGCTTCAAATCTCACCCTGAGAAAGGCTCAGTGCTACACTGGGGTTGTGCACATCAACTGTAGTTGACATCCAGCCAATGATGACTTTATTTGGCTTAAACCTATGTCTGAGCAGTCTTCTCTGGTGAATACCACACAACAGTGCAGCACCCTTCCAGGCCCCTTCGAAAGTGCAGGGTGGATAGCAGAAGAAAGTCAATCTGAACGATTTCTCCCTGCAGTCAACACTTACCTGTCTCATTGGAAATCTCATTTGCTGGGCAGGGGGTGCAATCAAAACAGCAGGCTGCCATTCCTTCTTGATGGATTTTTCTGAATCCAAGGGGACAATCAACACTGCACACAGCAGAGGGCATCTGAGGAAAAGCAGACAGATGCTGGGCCAGGAGTTTGACTACTCCTTCAATAGTTATAGCATCTCATCATGTTGAGTAGTTAACAAGTTTTCTTTCTATACATGACCTGAGTGAACACATTTCTTTCAGTACTTTATACAAGACCACACATGAATATATGAGAATAAATTGATGAAGTGTTGAGGTGCATCTGAACTACTAAAAGTTCAGGAAGATCTAGCAGTTTACGTTGTGTCACCACTGGAATGCCTGAACTGAACACCCTACCCACCCATTGTGTAGCTTAGCTTTTTCAACTTGACACAAAGCAGAGCTACAAGAAAAAAGAGAAACTTAATTGAGAAATTGTCTCTATCTAATTGGCTTCTGGCCATATTCATGACCTATTTTTTTTAGTTGCCCATTAATTCTGGGAAGCATCCCCACACTTGATTCCTTTTCTAAATTTAGTGTAAATGCTTTTAGTTTCTCTCCATATAGTACAATGTTGTCTATGTTTTATCTTATACAAAGTTATTTTGTCAAGAAATGTCCTTTTTATTTTTCAAGGGATTTTTTTTTATGTTTCTTTGTTTGCTTTCTCTGAAGGGATGCTGGACATTGTTCAAGACCTTTTCTCTATCTTTTTCAATGAGCCTACAATTTTTTTCTAGCATATATTTATGTGACATATTATACTTGATTGATTTGCATATGTTGAACCAGCCTTACATCCCTGTAATAAAGTCATCTTGTGCATAGGGATTGATCTTTCTGATGTGCTGTTAAGACCTGTTTGCCAGTATTTACGTGAGAATTTCTCCATCCATGTTCATTGATTAGAGTACAATTTTCTACTTTCTGATTCACTGTACCTGGAATGGTCTTTTTCCTTTACTGCAGAGACTCTATTCTGTTTTATGAGTGCAGTGTTTACCTTCTGAGCAACACAGGATTGTTTGTATGTTTTTTAAAAGTTCCTTGTCTGTATCTTTTGATTAGAGAGTGAGATTCTTCAAATTCAATTATTAATGAAAGCTATTTGATGATTATTGTCATTTTGTGTTTTTGTAAGTTTTGATGTATTTCAAACCTTACAAAAAAGGTGATATATACAGTTATATAAGCAAATACATAGTTTTAAAAAATAAAGTCTTTAAAGAGACAGTAAAATTAATATAGAAAATAAGCCACGTAAAGATGAATATTGCACAGAGAATCGGGATTGTGTTGTCTTTGGGATTTTTAACTGCAGAAAAACATTTGATCGTAAAAGATGTTGAGTTAAACCAATATGTATATTTTAAAGATACCTTGACTTCAAAATTTGGATGTAAGGAAGTGTTGCTTTGTAAAGGAGGCTCTGCTTTTGTTTCCACAGAAAGCAAGAGGCTATGGATTTGTTCCAGATTAAGATACATCAGGTTTGACCAGCCAAGACCCCCTGAAAGGTCTCTGATGACACCATGGCCCAGATGATCCAACATCCAGAACCATTTCAAGGCAACTGCCTCAGACAATACAGCCTCATGGACTATTCCTTGATCCTAAAATTTTCTTTATGTCCCCATAAGATACAGCATCCCCCTCCAGCAGGAAGTAGTAATAGAAGCTATGCCCAAATTCCCAAATTATATGTAATTTTACTAGGTTAAGGTTAAAATCTTCCTTTTTGAAAAAAAGAAAAGGGGAAGTGCTGTGGGATGTTCTGTATGTTAAAAGTGTGGCTCTGATTGGTTAGTAAATAAAACACTGATTGGCCAGTAGCCAGGCAGGAAGGATAGGTGGGACAAGCAGAGAAGAGAATTCTGGGAAGTGGAAGACTGAGTCAGAGAGACACTGCCAGCCGCCACCATGACAAGCAGCGTGTGAAGATGCCAGTAAGCCATGAGCCATGTGGCAAGGTATAGATTTATAGAAATGGATTAGTTTAAGATATAAGAACAGTTAGCAAGAAGCCTGGTATGGCCATACAGTTTGTAAGCAATATAAGTCTCTGTGTTTACTTGGTTGGGTCTGAGCAGCTCCGGGACTGGCAGGTGATAGAGATTTGTCCTAACTGTGGGCCAGGCAGGAAAACTCTAGCTATAGACATATGTACACACAACAAATATATGCTCATATACACAGTTACTCACAAACACAGGAGAGAGATATTTATACATACAAAGTAACACATCAATACAAACACATACAAAGGCACAGAAATGCATTTAGACACCCATTAAGACACAAACACGTACACAGAAACAAAAACAAAGACATAAAGACAATCAGACACAAATATACTCACACACACAGGCACACAAGTAGGTGTTGAACTGAATCACAACACTATTTCCTGTGATATTGCTCTCAGAGAATCAAGAGGGATAAAGACCACAGAACTTACAGTGGTATCACAATCAGGTGAGTACATTTATGTAAACCATCCCTTATAGTGAACACCACTTATATGACAAATATTGGTTTCAGCAAGTCAGAGACTCTTAAAGAACATAGCTTTGATGACACAAAGTACCATCCATTGGAAGATACAGTACCTGTGAGCAGTCAGAATCTAATGATCTCACAGTGTTCATTGGCTGGTTTTCTCCTTGTTGAAGAAGCATTTCATGGAGGGCATGGGCCATAGCATACACAGCATTGTATATATCATAAGCATCATCACTGAAGGCCATGTCAAAACTCTGTAGCGTTAACCATTCCAGTGAGACATTCAATGAGCAGTTCTCCAGTGTCTTACAGTTAGATGTGGAGGCTTCACAGCTAAAGTACATCCACTCCAGTCCTGCCAGGGATATGTCTCTGTATTTGGAAAGGTTCAGTGTCTGAACAAAATTTTTAAAACCAGAAATCTCAGCATGGTGGTGTGCAAAAGCAAGAGTCCATTGGAATGAGTCAACTGTGAAGTCTCCCTTACTTGTAGTGACATCCCACTGTGAGGTGGTGACCCATATTCTCTGTATACCCTGTGATACCCAGATTCTGAAGCACACAGCTAGAGTACTGTCTGTGTCACCATAAATGATAACAACATTTGTGGATGATGTCTCAATTTGCTTGTTATACACTTCAGCTCTTGACATGTATAACTCCATGTTGACTGGGATCACAATCACAAAGGCTAAGCAGACTCTTTGGACTTCACTTTCTCTTCTCAGATCTGAGAGAAATTGAAGACCCTGGTCATCATCTGAGATGGCCAGCCCAACCCAGTTCCAGTTGAAGTGAAGCATCAAAGAGACCATGGCCAGGACCAGAGCTGTGTCCTTGGGTGCCATCTGATACAGATTGGAAAACTGTCCATGATCACTCAGGATAGGATTGAAAGGTCCATAGGTGAGCTAAAGGACATAAAACACAGAAGCAGTATGAGTTAGACAATTGTCAGAAATCTAAATAAGAGCCCTGAGGTGTGTGAAGCATCAATTTGAAATGACAGGAAGGGCAAATTTCCCCATTACTACAGTTACACTACACTGTTAGAAACATGAAAAAAATCACTTTCTACAGTTTGTTCAAGGAATATCCCCTTGACTGCTAATTATTCTTCTCATCTACATATCAAACAATGAATTGGGAATGTCCCATTGAGTGGCTGATTAATTACACTTGAACTTGATTTGCATAAATGTGAAGCCAATCTCCTCCTTATACTCTCCTCAGCATCAAGCTAAGCCAAATGATGAGAAAGATTCTATACTTTCCCACCCAAAAAACCTCACCTGTGGATATTTGCAGACCTGGAAATAATGTGCCAGGTTAATGGTTGGTGCTAACATTGGTCCTGTAAGCGTTACCCAACATTTGGTCTTATCTTTACAGATGTAGTTAAGGGGAAGTCTATGCCTTTTTGCAGCAAAGTATATAAAATTTTGAAATGCTTGTTTATCATGATAATTGTCAGTTAAGAAGTCAAATATGAAAGACACATTTGGTAGAAGATATAGATTCCTGTTGATTTCGTCCACAGCAAAAGCCAGAGGCAGAGCAAAATGGTGGTTTGCAGTTGGTATTCTGAAAATAAGGCCACAGGGTTTAGTATGGATAAGGCTCTGTAGATGAGTGCTTTGTAGTTAATACAAGGAATATCATTCATTTGATGTTATTTTCAGATATAGCTTGACAAATTCCACCCTCTTATAAGGTTGGAAAAACAGGAGATGCTTGGGAGGTTGTCAAAAACCTAAAAAGTTGATGAGAGTGGATGTCACAAAAAAGAGAAATGTGTTCCTGTCCACTTTGACAGAGAATTTAATCTTGGCAATTTGAGTACTGAAGGCACATTTGATAAATGATATGTGTGTGTATCTGTAGGAAGCTTGAGAATACAGTTTTCTTGGGGGCCATAAGAGGAGGCTGGATCCTGCAGAGCTGGAATTTTAAGTGGTTTTGAGGTGCCTGCCAAATGGGTGGTTGAAACTGAACTCAGAACCTTTGACCGAACAGCAAGTGCTCTTAACTGATGACTCGTGTCTACAGCCCCAGTGTATTTATACTTTCTATATTCTAGATATTCTTCAGTCTTGTATAGCCAGTAGATGTTTTTCCTTCTGTGTGTAGGCTGCCTCTTAACACTCTCATAACATATTTGAATGCAAACAACATTAGGTTTATGCAATCACACTTCTTAAAATGTGGTCTTATTTCCTGAGTTATTCTATATATTTACATGTTTTCTCCATCAGAGTCATGTTTTCTGGACTTACACTAAAGTGTTTGATCCATGTGGACTTGTATTGGAACATGACAATGGTTGGGAGACACTTCTTTCCAACCTGTGGTTGGCAGGTTTTCCACTAGCATTTCTTGAGCCGGCTGTCTCTTCTCCATTTTATATATGGGAGGGATTGCCTACTATTAAACTGAATTTTCCCTAGAGTGTATTTTGATAATGTTTTACTCTTCTCCCAGTTTCTTCTGGGTCCTCTTCAACTACCTACATACCTACCTTTATATTCTTTTTCCTCTATTTTTCTTTAAAAACAAAACCAAAAAGTGGAGGAAAAGGCAAAGAGAACACCACAAGGGGGTTAGGGATTTAGCTTAATGGTAGAGCACTTGCCTAGAAAGTACAAGGTCCTGGGTTTGGTTCTCAGCTCCGTAAAGAAATAAAAATAGAAAAAAAAACATAAAAATGAAAATTAAAATGACATCAAAAACCACATATATATCTCTTTCCATAAGTTGATGTGGGAAGTGTCTCTTGACAATTGGTATAGACATCAGTTTATGAGTATAAAGGAATATCACTAGGAATCATTCCATTGATTTTTCTCCATTCATGTTTGGTTCTATCCTAGGTCTCTGGGATATCCTGATTCTGAGTCCTGAACCTCAAGGGTTATTTCCTCTCATGGAATGGGTCTCCAGCCGTACCAGTCATCTGTTGGCCACACTCACAATTTCTGCACCACATTACCCCAACATATCTTGTATGTGGGACAAATTGCAACAGCCAAACATTGAGCAGAGCATGGGGAATACTGCAGAAGAGGGAAAGCAAGGATTGTAGGACCTAGTGGTGTCAAGAACACCACATGAAAACCCACAGAATCAACTAACCTGGGCTCAGAAGGGCTCACAGAGACTGAAAGGACAACTAGGGAACCTACATAGGACTGACCAAGACTCCATGCCTATATGTTACAATTATGTAAATTGGTCTTCAAGTAGGACTCCTAGCAGTGAGAGCACGGAGATGTCTCTGACTCTGTTGCCTGCTTTTGGAACCCATTTCTCCTGCTGGACTGCCTGATGAAACCTTGGTAGAAGAATCGTTGGCTGTTCTCATTGCAGCTTGATGTACCTGGACACACTGATATCCATGGGATTCCTGCCTGTATCTAAAGAATAACAGTGAAGGAGGATTCGATGTGATGAGGTTGAAAGATAAAGGAGGAGGGACATAGGAAGAGGGTAAGGAGAGGAACCTTTGGGTGGAATGTAAAATCAAGAAAATAAATAAATAAATATATAATAAATATAAAAAATGAAAAATAAACAAATACACAAAGAAGAAAAAGGGAAACAAATTAAGACAAAAATGTCTACAAAAAAATGTTCTCTCCATTTTGTGTTATCCAACTACTTCTGTGCATGGGACTGGTCCTGAACTGTGTCTAATAATATGCTCAGTGAGACTCCACTGGAGAAAACAGATTTTCCCTTTCAAAGAAAGTATCAGTTTCACATAGCTTCTTTTTTATGGGTGAGAATTGGTGTGCACTTGCTCCTCACAATTATGAGACACCATATGAACTTGTACCACTTGAAACTAAACAGGTCTTGGGTGGCATGCTCACATAGTCTAGGTGAGCTTATATATGTAACAGTGTCTGGAAGACACTACTTCCTTAGAGATATCCATCACCTTTGACTCATAATTTTGTCTGTCTCCTCTTCTGCATAGATCTCTGAGACTTGAGTTGAAGGAATTGATGAGACAACTCACTGAAGACAATGTAGTTCAAAGTTCTTCACTCTCTGCACTATGTTCAGTTGTGGATTTCTGGGTTAGTTCCCATCTACTACAAGAAGCATCTTCTCTGATGAGACTGAGTGATGCACTGATCTATGAGTATAGCAGAATATCATTAGAATTCAATTTATTGCTGTGTTCCTCAAACAGAATAATAGTACTATATTTCCCCCGATGTCTTTGACATGTATACTCTGAGGTTCTGGGAATCTTTATCCATGCCAGGTCGAGTTCCATTTCATGGAGTAGACTTTAAATCCAGTCAGACATTGGTTGGTTAAACCCCTAGTATTTATGCCATTATTGCACTTATGTATCATGCAGGTAGGTCATCACTGTAGATCACAAAGTCTGTAACTGGATTGGTGGTCACAATTCTCCTCTGGTACAATGCAGAATACCTTCCAGTACCATGAATGCAAGTCAGTGGTGGTGAAGGCTTTAGAGAGCACTAGCTTGACTTCTCTATGTTCAATGAAATAATAAGTGGTGTCTTCTGCAATAAAGCCTTTACAGAAACTTGTGTAGAGTAACCCATAGCCTTGGGAACAGCCAATGATGTTTGGTAGTTTCAATGGATGCCATTTGGCTAATGACTCAACAAGATATGTAACCTGTTCCTGGCATTAGATAAATATTTGGTGCAGAAAATGACTAGATGGGGCACTGTTCCCCCCTTTATTTGGTGATTCCATTCAGACTTCCTTTACACATGTACATACTTTAAGAACCTTCCAAGTAGCAGGTTTCCAGATAGTTTTCTACTGGCCTTGAGTGTGAGTTGTCCTTCTAAACACACCCACAATTATCACTCTCTGCCTTTCCCTCCCTATTTAATCTTTTATTTCTAGTTTGCCCTGTGTCTCTCCATAACAGTGTGTTCCATTTCCCTCTTCATGCTAGATCCTCTCCATCTCATGACCCTTAATACATATTTAACTTCTGTGGTTATTCAGATAGTAGCATGCTTATCAAAGTTTTACAAGCTAATAGTCACATGTAAAAGAAAACATGTATTTGTCTTTCTATTGGGGTGTTAGGTACATTCCTCAAGATGATTTTCACTACTTCCAATATTTACTCATGGATTTCAGGAATTCCTTAAATAAATTTTATTTATTGTTTTGTATCCTGACCACAGTTTCCCCTCCTTCCTCTCATCCGAGGCTTTCCCCCACCTCACTTCTTCCCAGCCCTCATCCACTCTTCCTACTTTTCTATTCAGAAAGGGTCAGGCCTCCAATGATTATCAACAAAATATGCCATATCAAGTATCAGGAAGACTAAGCACCTCCCCTTGTTAAGGCAGCCCAGGATAAATAGTAGGGTCCCAATGCCAGCAAAAGTGTCAGAGATAGGCCCTGCTCTCACTGTTAGGAGTCCCACAAGAAAACAAAGCTACACAACTGTCACACACATGCAGAACACCTAGGTCACTACCATGCAGGCTCCCTATTGTTGGTTCAGTCTCTGTGAGCTCCTATGATCCCAGGTTAGATGTTTCTGTGGGTTTTCTTGTGATGTCCTTGATCACTCTGGCTCCTATGCCCCTTGCTCTCCCTCTCCAGCAGGATTCTCCAAACACAGAAGAGTGTCTGACTGTGGGCCTCTAGCATTGTTCAGGAAATCCTTTTTTAAAAAGATTATTACAAATAAAAAACACCCTCATAGTTCAATTGTTCTATGATTTCATTATCCGTTCCTCAATTGATGAGGTTCTAGGATGCTTACAATTTCCAATAATTATAAATAAAACAAGAATGAAAATTACAAACAAGTGTCTGTGTAGCAAGATGCAGAATACTTTGAGTATGTGCCCAAGAATAATATCACTGGATCTTGAAGGAGATAGATTCACAATCTCATGAGGAATTGTCACACTGGTGTCCATAGTGGCTGCACATGTTTTTACCCCCACAAGCAATCAATAGGTGTTCCCCACTCCTGGAATCCTCACCAGCATAGGCTGTCATTTGTATTATTGATCTTGGCCATTCTGACTGACCATAAGAGAAATTTTCAAAGGAGTATTTATTTGTATTTCTGTGACGGCTAAGAATGATTTCTTTAAGTATTGTTCAGACATTAGTGTTTAATCTTCTGAGATCCCACTGATTAATTCTTTACCCCATTTTTAATTTGGCTATTATTTGCTTGATGTTCTTATGCATTTGAGACACTAATCCTTAATGTTCAGTTTCCTACCAATATTTGTTGAGGAGACTGAATCTTCTACACCGATTATTGCTGAAACCTTTGCCAAAGCCCAGGTGACAATACCTGTGGAATTGAATTACGAGTTTTCCATTTTGCTTTCTTGAAATATTTATATAATATGAAGTTAGCACTGTGGTCCTCTGTTACTATTGCCCTAGGTTATAACTGGGACACACACATTGTGACACCTCCAGCATTGTTTCCTTTCTTCACCTTTGCTTGGTCTCTCTGAAGTCTGTTTTTTATGGGAAATTTTGGATTGTTTTTGCCTGTGTTTTTTAGTTACTTTTCAATGGAATTTCGATGGAGATTGCATAGAATCTTAGATTAGTTTGATAATATAACCAAGGGTTATGTACACATTGATTGTGCCAACCCATCAACATGTCAGATAGTTTCATCTTCCATTGTCTCCTCTTTCTTTCATCACTGTTACAAAATCTTCACCATGAAGAACCTTGAGTTCCTTGGTTGCATTTTTCTCAGATATTTTATTGCGGGAAGTTATTGTAACAGTAGTTACTTTCTTGACTTCTTTCTCAGTATCATCATTCCTTGTACACAAAAATGATATTTTGTATCTTGATTTTGTATTGTCCTATTTTTCTGATGGTATTCATTACATCTAAGACACACTTGGGGAGTGTTGACCACCCATTATACAAGTTCATACCATCTGCTGGTGAAAAAGTTTGACTTCTTTTCTTGATTCATTCCATTCTTTTTTCTGGTCTTACTGTTTTAGCAGAATATGAGAAAGACTTACTTTTGTGATATATGAATGAGCATCTTCCCTCCTTCGGTGTTTTTAAGGGAAGGTTCTCAGTTATCCTCCATTTGATGTAATGCTGGACATGGGTTTGTCCTGTGTAGAATTCATCCCATTGAGACATTACCCTTCTATCCCTAATGTTTTAGGGATACTGTAGATTGTCAGATGCCTTTTCTGCATCTGTTGAGATGATCATGTCATGTCTGCCTTGTCCATTAAAGCTATATGTGACATTCACTGAGTTTTGGTGTTAAACCATCTTTCCAACCCTGGAATGAAGCCCCCTAGTCCACAGTGGATCTTGCTGATACATACTTGAATTTGGATTGCATCTATTTTCTGGAGAATATTTGGTTTAAGTACAGCAGTAATATTTGGCTATAATTTCCTTTTCTTTTATTCTGTTTTAATGATACCTTTTGTGGTTTTGTTGTGGGGGACATACTGAGTTTCGATAATATCTTTGTTTGTATTATTTCCTTTCACATCCTAGGGATGGTTGAATGATGTGCTTGTTGTATTTTCTTTGGGTATCTGTTAGGATGTGGCAAATAACTTAAGCAAATCTACTGTAAGGACTGAGATTGAAACAGTAATAAAAATCATCTTCAAACTAAAAACCCACCAGACTAGTAGTAGTCACTACTAGATGCAAATAAATCTTCCAATAACTAAAACCAAAGCTATTAAGCTATTAAATTAGTCCATTCAACAGAAATGGATGAAGTACTATTGAAATATAGATATGAAAGCCATGTCACTCTGATATCCAAACAAGATTTATATAAAACAAAATTTATATGATCATTTAATAAAACACTCATATCTTTTTGAGACATGGTGAGTTATGTCTCCCTAACTATCCTGGAATTCACTATATAGACAAGGTCGGTCTTGAACTCACCAGAGACTGCTTATATATGGCTCCAGGGTGCTGGGATTACAGA
Source organism: Peromyscus eremicus (assembly GCF_949786415.1). Taxonomy (NCBI): domain Eukaryota; kingdom Metazoa; phylum Chordata; class Mammalia; order Rodentia; family Cricetidae; genus Peromyscus; species Peromyscus eremicus. The sequence goes on from NW_026734345.1 coordinate 358,321, forward strand.
CATTCTCCAACATGACCAGCTATTTGTAGTTCTTAATATATTACATTTAAAACCAATTAAAGAACACCTTAAATTAAATAATTCACAATGATCTTAGGCTTCTTTCCAGAGATGCAACAATGGATCAGGATAAGGAAATCTATAAATGTAACATATTGCATAAACAGTTTAAGAAATGAATCACAGTGTCATCTGGCTAGATGCAAAAAATACTTGGGACAAAAATTCAACCTCTTTTCATATCAATGAACACAATAGAAACCAACAACAGGCTTCCATATTTGAGATCCTAAAAACTCCACAGAAACTTATTTACATCAAAATGACAGAATACAAAATTACCACAAAACTCAGTTGCTTTCTTATATACAAAGAACACATTTGCTGAGAAAGAAATTAAAGAAACCGAGTTCACTATTGCCTCAGAAATATGGTAAAATAAACTTAATAAAAACTTGAAGGACATCAATAATGAAAACTTCAAAATAATGAAGAAACTGAATATATCATTAGTAGATGGGGAAATCTTCCAAACATATATATAGGAATACTCAATATTTTGAAAATAATTTCTTTAAAAATTAATTGAGAGATCATAAGGGCACAGATGGTCGAACTGGAATTGGGAAGGAGTGGGAGAGCAATGAAAGAGATACCATGATAAAGGGAGACATCATGGGGATAGCCAGAAACTGAGTACTAGGGAAGTTCCCAGGATTCCAGAAGAATACCCCAGCACAGACTACTAGCAATAGTGGAGAGGGTGCCTGAACTGGCTTACCCCAGTGATCACACTGGTGAATACCCTATCTGTCATCATAGAGCATTCATCCAGTAACTAATGAAAGCATTTTCAAAGATCCACTTCCAAGTACCAGAGCAAACTCCAGGATATCAGTCGAAGAGAGAGAAGAGGGATTCTATGAGCAAAGGGCATCAAGATCATGATAGAAAAAACCAAACCAAACTAGTGGGACCTCATGAGCTTTGACCAACAACTGTGGAACCTCCATGAGACTGGACTAGGCTCTCTGCATAAGGCAGACAGTTGTGTAACTTGATCTGATTAAGCGGCCTCCTGGCAGTAGGATTAGGATCCATCACCGGCTCAGGATGTGGCTTTTTTGAGCACACTATCTATAATGGAACTCCATTCACAGCCTTGAAGCAGGAAGAGATCCTTGGTCCTGCCTCTAATGAATGTACCAGGCTCTGCTGAATCCCCATGGAGGACACCTTATTGGAGGAGTGAATGAATAGTGGTTTGGGGAGGGGAGAAAGCTGGAGGGGAGAGAGGAGGGAAGAGAGGGTGATATGTGGATGGAATGTAAAATTAATAAAAAAAAATTCCTTAACAAAAAAAGAAACAAGAAAAAGAGCAATATAGGTAAATGTAGTTATCAGAGAATAAAATATTTAGATTTAAAACATCAGACACACACATCATTTACAGTAGCAGAGGTGACCCAGTGTGTAGGCTCTCCATTCCAGTTCTCCACAGGCAACTCCTGCCACTCCAACAAGTGACAAGGGGAGTAAGCAGTCACCACCATAAGTGATATCCTAGCTCTTTCAGTTTGAAAACACAACATTTGAAATGCAGACATTACTTTTTTATTTTGAAGACATAGACATGGCCTTTGTAATCTCTAAAAGCCTGTAACTGTACATGTGTTCAAGAGAGGGGAGGACAAAGGACACACCCAAGTACCTCACAGTAGACAGATCTCATACATCCTTCTCATCAAAGCTTCAGAAGTGTGGAGTGATCACATGCAGAGTATCTGAAAGCTTAACTAAATGGCTATATGGATACTCTCCCCAATAAGGAGTGGCAAAAATATTACAGACCCTGCCTCCGCACTAGGAGTCACACACTGATACATGTGACATTAGCAGACTCTGAAAGACACTTGAATGCACCTTGTGACTACTGAACTCATTGTGGTAGTCTGGAGTGTCTTGTCTTAGGACACCACTGTCTACCTCACAATGGCACCTGTGAAAAGGAAGGCTGCCTATGGTAGAACAAAGTAAAGAATGCTGTTTTCACTTGGCTCTCAGCCTTGTAAATGGAGGCTAATTGGAAAAATTTAAAAGTCTCACAGTTTGATAGTGGGAAACAGTGATTATTAAAAATCAAAACGTATTTTGCATCAGACCTTGGAAATAAGATTGGGAGAAAGGACGGAAGCTCCCAGCATTGCTCTGCCCATTCAGACACCTATCACGCCTTATATGTCATGACATTTATATGAAAAAATGCAAACACACTTACAGCACATCCAGGGCAAACCTGAAATTCTCTTTCAAGTCCACCTTCACTTCACTGCTCTGCTCTGCAATAAGGTAAAAGACACAACCTGTCACCACCTCTCCATGCTTGTCTTTATTCTGCTTCATTCTCCAAAAGCACTTGGGGTGAATGAGGTTGGACATGAGGAGGGGGATATTCCCGATCCAGAAGAAGAAATACAGAGTGAGCATCAGGTCCTGCTTCCAAATCTCTAAGCCGGTAGTGTGGTCTGTGGTGCATAGCAGTTTATCAAATAGATAACCATGTATACACATCTGCTTTTATGTCTGCTGCCTACTGGAGAGATGCCTTGCTCTCCAGGTGTCTCCACAACCCTGGAGAAATGTCCAGCATTCTCTGACCTAGGGCTCTGCAGCTGATGTCCACAGCATAGTTACAAAACATGGGTTGGAAAATAATCTGAGGATATCTCAGCTTCACGTCCTATGACATCAGCTCATATCCCTGGATATTGAGGCCCAGGGGAGAAAGCAATGGTGGGCAGATTGGTGCCAGGAGAGTGTCAATGAGTTATTTGTTTGAACACCTTTAGAAATGATCTCAGCAGAATGTATCAAAAGATGGATGGTTAGATGTGAAGGTAAAGAATTGAAATGACCCATGACAATCAGAGTTCATGTGGAAGGCTTGCTATTAACTCTGACCCCCAGGCAACTTTATTTATTAACATACAAATAATAATACATTTCAGCACAAGTAAAATATCACCATATTTCCCCTTTTCTATTTTAATAAAAATAAAAAAGGAAAAAAGTTTTAACTAACATAAGAAAAACTATATACAAAAGTACAATAACTATATACAACATATACAAGCAATAAATACTGTGGAAGCCCGTTTTCAGGTTCCTCATGGCTTTACCCAGCAGGTCCGCATAGAGGATAATTAGGACCACGGGCCTGAGTGCAGGTGTCTGAAATGGTCTGCACTTGGCTGTGCTGGGGAAGGAGGTCTTTTGTTCCACCCTTTGGTGTCTATAAAAATACCCTGGGGCAGAGACAGTCAGGGCCTGTTGGAAAAGGTTCCAGGCCCTCTTGAGGCTATCCTTTATTTTCTATCTGTTTATCTCCACAATATTCTCCACAAAAAATCCTTCTATCTAATATTTCCTGCTGCTCACGCTCAAGAAATCTCTGGGGAACTGTGGAGTTGGTGGGTAAACTCGCAACAGAATGGTGCCATGAACAGGAACTAAAGAAAAAAAAGAGGGGACTAAAGAAAAAAAGGGAAAAAAGAAAAGGTGGGACTAAGACAAAGAAATAGGGACTAAAGATAAAGGAAAATAATAGTTTTATTACAGAGTTTTTGGTGAAAGTGCTGATTAAGCCCTGCCAGTGGAAAGGCATGCAAGTGTTATGGAAAATACATATAGTATTGAGGGCCAGGGGTTTTATCCTCAAGAGAAAAGGAAAGAGGACTAGAAGGATGTCCCATGCTGCAACGCAATTCTCTTCTGTCAGACTTTTCTATCTTCTATCCCTTTCTCAATTTCTATCTGTGGAAAATGAGTATAAGATATAGAGCAGTAATATAGTGTAGGAAAACTTAGAAGTGTAAGATTGTGTAGAAAAAAATTTAAGATAAGTAAGGCAACTAGGCAGAAAAACTCTTCAATGTTCTAACTTTGGGGGCTATGAATGCAAACTCGGTAAAAATCTATCTTTGGCCTTTATGGGTAGTAAAAAAAAAAAACCTCTTCTTTGAGCTTATGGGGAAGAAAAAGTTTCTTGTGGAAGCTTTTGATCGTGGGACAGCTGAAATGCTAAGTCCAAGCAGCAGGAGAAAGTGTGTTCTCCCTGAGTCAAAATGGGGGTGTAAAAAGCCAAAAATTTAAAGTTCAGAAGTTTTGGGAAAAGTTGGTCTTTCTCTCTTGGGGAAAAAAATCTTTCTCTTAAACTAAAAAGCTTTTCTTGGAAAATTTGAGGGGAAATCTCTCTAAAAAAGCTTTAATCTTTCTCAAAAGCTCTCTTAAACTTAAAAACTAAAGCCTTTCAGAACTCTCTCAGAAGGACAAATTAGAATCACCTGAAGATACTAGTGTGGGGACCACCTGTGATTAGCTCTAAGGGAAAACAACAAACTTCTTAAGACAACAAAACCTCTCTAAGTTCTGTCTTTCAAGCTTTAAAAATCCTCCCTGCAATGCAGGAGGCAGGGATGGAGTTCCTAAAAACCTCTCTTCTAAGCTCTGTCTCAAGCTAGTAAAAGGCAGTGGATCAAATTCCCTTGAGAAAAACACTCGGGAGAGTGTGGGTAAAGAGCTACAGAGAGCTTAAAAGGGCAGGAAACTTTACCTGAGAAAAGCAAAAAAGCCAAGCTTTTCAGTTACAGCCAAGCTGAGGCATCAAGGGTTTTGTTTCTGAGTGAGCATTTCAGAATGAAAAGGTGCTCCTAATCGTCCTAATGCAAAGATCCCCTGAAGCAATGCAAACTGTTAAGATTGTATCCTCACTTCTGACCAAAAACCCAGAGTGTTCAAACACTTGTCCATAAAGACATAAGAATACATGAATAGTTCTTTATCTATGCAATACATAGATACTACTATACAGAGTTATTAAAACAGTGTCACTGATGAAGTGGTTCAAGGCTGCAAGAATTTAAGAATTTTAACTCATTCAGGTTCCTTCATAGAATGAAGAAACTTAGAGAACACCATGAATATTATGAATGTAGATGCATTTAGAATATGAGAACATCATATATGATTTCAAAGGACATTCCGTCTATTGCACTGAACTCTCATGCCCTCTTAAGAATGGAGATGTATTCATGAAGAGACAATGTCAGAGTGAAATTAGGCTCATGTGATGTATGCCAGTGCTTTAGTGACTTGTAAAACAGATACAACAGTGTCCCTCAAGGTGAGGATACCATATGAGTAACAACAGAGAAAGCATTGATGCTGCTTAATTTCTGTCAGCATGAAGAAGAAGGCAAATTGAGTTTAAAACTTCTGTACTTGTATGTGAAACAAAGCAAGGTGGTTAAGACATCATTGCAATGTTCTGGAGCAGGGAACTGACTTAGAATAAAAGGGGAAAGCTGAGTATGCATTCATAATCACCTGCATTTCTGACAGATGTGGATCAGTGTGTGAAGTGTCCAGAAACACATTATGCAAATAATGGGAAGAGCCACTGTCAACATAAGACTGTAACATTTCTGGCCTATAATGATCCCTTGGGGAAGATATTCAGTGTCACGTCCTTGGGTTTCTCCTTACTCACAGCTGTTGTTCTTGGGGTGTTTCTGAAACACCGAGACACTCGCATTGTCAAGGCCAATAACCTGCATCTCAGTTATATCCTGCTCATCACTCTCATCCTCTGTATTCTCTGTCCCTTGCTTTACAATGGCCATCCTAGCACAGTCACCTGTATCCTAGAGCAGAACATATTTGGACTTCTGTTCACTGTGGCTCTTTCCACTGTCCTGGCCAAAACTTTCACTGTATGTATAGCCTTCAAGATCACTACTCCAGGGAAAATAAGAAGGTGGCTGCTGATAGCAAGAGCCCCTAATTTGATCATTCCCATCTGTACCCTAATGCAAGTTGTTCTATGTGGAATTTGACTGGCAACCTCTCCTCCATTTATTGACAAAGATGTTCATTCAGAACATGGGCACATCATCATCATTTGCAACAAAGGCTCAGCTATTACTTTCTACTGCTTCCTGGGATACCTGGGAACATTGGCTATAGGCAGCTACCTTATGGATTTTTTTGTCCAGGAATCTGCCTGACACATTCAATGAACCCAAGTTCCTGGCTTTCAGCATGCTGGTGTTCTGTAGTGTCTGGGTCAGCTTCCTCCCTGTCTACCACAGCACCAAGGGAAAGATCATGGTGGCTATGGAAATCCTCTCTATCTTAGCTTCTAGTACATCAATCTTAGGCATCATCTTTGTCCCCAAGTGCTACATAATACTATTAAGACCAGAAAGGAACTCACTTCATCACATTAGGGAGAAAATATATGCTAGAAGAATAAACCTTAAAATCTAGCTCCCATATTTCTTAAATTAAAGAGTTTTGAAGCATGATTGTTCTTCACTATCTGAATACTCACATATGAAGTCATAATTTGGTATTTGATCCCATAGGCTATTATTTCTTTAAGTAATCATATCAGGCTAAATGAATTCTGCATCCATCCTCTTATTCATGTAGGGATGTAGCTTGCAGGTTCAGTCCTCCTCTTATATTCACTATTACTTTTGTGTTATTGATTTCATTTGCTGATGAAATGCTAATTTGGGAGTGCTTCCACTTGGATCATTCACATATTTATTAATTTGACCACTAGATTATTCCAAAAAAAATTATTTCCACTGTCAATTACATATGCTGATGAACAGATTCAAGAGTTATGCATGTAAATATTCTTAAACATTCTGTAAATTTGACATTCAATACAACAAATTTCTGTCAATATAGTGTTTTGTTTCTGAAGCCCTTGAGAAATTTCTCCAATTTGTTACGCGTTCTATTCTTATATGTTTTTATTCTGAAGAAGTTCAAATTATTCACATTCAATGTAACTTTTCGTGAAGATTATAATGTAATAGACCACTGCATAATGAGCTACATACTAATTTATGGCAAATTTAAGACCTCATTTTATAGCCCGACACCAAATGTCAACCAGAACAACCAATTTGCAGTCAATACCTGGAACCTCTCTATGAATTATGGTGCCCTGTGTCAAATGCCCTGATGTAACTACTCCCACTGACTGTGTACTCATTTCTCTGTGTTACTCAAAACATCCAGTCAGCCTTTATCTTTTCACTTCCTCACAGTCCATCACCTTTTGCTAAATTGGTGCATATTCCTTCAACTCATACAGACTGGGAAAGACCTACCATGCAGGAAGGCCATTTGCAGCCATTGAGGAGGAGGCTTCTCTGTACCCAGGACTCCAATAGAATCAGCAGAAAATACTTGACACTCAGCTTCAGAACCGGTCTGTGTAATGCCTGTATGTGAACCAGGACTTCATGAACCATGTCGGAGAGAGCCTTATCAGTCAGGAAGACAAGAGTAAATAATAATCCATAAAGAAGGTTGGGACTGGCACACACTCTTATACACAGAGGGTTCTCAAAAGAGGAAGAGAATGCCTAATGTGTCTCTAAAGCCCCAGGACTCTTCCCATTATGCACTTCCCTTATTCTCATGGAAATCCACTTTGTTCAGTTGGCTGCTCCATTCAAATAGTGTGTGTGTGCATGTGTGTGTGTGTGTGTGTGTGTGTGTGTGTGTGTGTATAAGAGAAAAAGTGTGTGTATAAGAGAAAAAAAAGGAAAAAATAGAATAAAATAAAATAAGGGGAAAACTTTTTTAATCTCATCGTGGAAGCTGCAGTGTGAGAAAATGATTCACGCCATGAACCCCTTTGTGCATTTATCTTTACTTGCAAGTGTTCATTGCAAAGAGTCATTTATCTAGTTCAAGGCCTTTGGTTTCTACTATCTTATCAATGCTGGGCCCTCACTAGGGCTCCTCTTGGATATCCTGTTGTTGCCCTGTATTTTAGAAATCTTGAGACTTTAGGTCTACAGACCAAGACCCTTCACAATCTCCAGCAGATCATAGATGGGGTGGATAGTGGGGCAGGTCAAGTCACATCCTTGGGTCTGGGCCTATGAAGCTGTAGGATTGGTGGAATAGATGTCAAATGGGAACAACTCTCCCATGCTTACAACTTCTGGTCTGGCTCACACACACCTGCACTAACAAGGAAGGATCCATTGTGCTGCACTGGTGAGGTACAGAGCCTGCTCTCCCAAGTATTGCAGCTGGTAGGGATCAGGTATAGCTCTCCCACTCTATGACCACAATGCCAGCTCTATCACTTGCCCCAGATATTGATGGGCATGGGGGAGGAGGGCAACTCTCCTCCACCCATGCCACCTCAAGACTGATGCATAATTGGGACAGATCTCCCATGCTCACAATTTTTCACCTGGCTCATCCACAACCACATCAACAAGGATGGCTACCTTGTGCTTTTCTCATGAAGTATAGTGTTTGCTCTCCCAAGTGTTGCAGCAGCTGGGCATCATGGATAGTTCTCCCATTCCGATGACCACAGGACATGCTCTCCCTAGTACCCATCTGTCTGGTGGTGCCATGCATAGGCATGAGCTGCCTTTCTCTCCCTCCCCTCATCCAGCAATGCCTGGATCATGTGGAAGACCTAGCCCTGTGGTCTTAACAGCAGAAGGCATTCTTTTAATTGATGTCCCCTCTTCTCAGATGACATTAGATGTGAAGATTCAGATGTATGAAGTTGTTAGGAAACTATCCAGCACAAATGACACCATATAATTTTGACACACAAATACATCACTACAAAGCTATCTTTCCTTTCCCATTCATACCCAAGATCTCACAATAAATTCCTAGTAGTGACTGGAAAGATGGCTCAGCATTTAACAGCACTGGTTGTTCTTCCTGAGAACCGAGGTTCAAGTCCCAGCACAAACACGGCAGCTCACAACTCTCTGTAACTTTAGTTCCAAGGGATCTAATACCCTGACACAGATGAACATTCAGGCAAAACACCAATGCACATAAAATAAAAATAAACACATATTTTTAAAAACATAGGTAACTTTAAATGTCCCACAGTTTTAAAAGTCCCACAATGGAACACATTAAAAATTTTTTTTTTTTAATTTTTATTTTGCAATACAATTCAGTTCTACATATCAGCCACAGATTCCCTTGTTCTCCCCCCTCCCGCCCCCCTCACCTTCCCCCCAGCCCGCCCCCCATTCCAATCTCCTCCAGGGCAAAGCCTTCCCCACAGACTGAGATCAACCTGGTGGACTCAGTCCAGGTAGGTCCAGTCCCCTCCTCCCATGCTGAGCCAAGGGACCCTGCATAGGCCCCAGGTTTCAAACAGCCAACTCATGCAATGAGCACAGGACCCGGTCCCACTGCCTGGATGCCTCCCAAACAGATCAGGCCAATCAACTGTCTCACCCACTCAGAGGGCCTGATCCAGTTGGTGACCCCTCAGCCATTGGTTCATATTTCATGTGTTTCCGTTTGTTTGGCTATTTGTCTCTGTGCTTTATCCGACCTTGGTCTCAACAATTCTCTCTCATATAAACCCTCCTCATTCTCGCTAATTGGACTCCCAGAGATCCACCTGGGGCCTAGTCATGGATCTCTGCCTCCAGGTCCATCAGTAGTTGGATGAGGTTTCTAGCACGACAATTAGGGTGTTTGGCCATCCCATCACCAGAGTAGGTCAGTTCGGATTGTCGCTCGACCATTGCCAGCAGTCTGTTGTGGGGGTATCTTTGTGGATTTCTGTGGGCCTCTCTAGCACTTTGTTTCTTCCTATTCTCATGTGGTCTTCATTTACCATGGTCTCCTATTCCTTGTTCTCCCTCTCTGTTTTTGATCCAGCTGGGATCTCCCACTCACCCAAGCTCTCTTTCCCTCGACCCTCGCCCTTCACTACCCCCACTCCTGTCCAGGCTGTTCATGTAGATCTCATTCCATTTCTCTGTCGTTGGGCGATCCCTGTGTCTTTCTTGGGGTCCTGTTTTCCAGGTAGCCTGCCTGGTGATGTGAGTAGCAGTCCAGTCATCCTTGTTCCACATCTAGTATCCTGTTATGAGTGAGTACATACCATGTTTGTCTTTCTGAGTCTGGGATACCTCACTCAGGATGATTTTTTCTAGATCCATCCATTTGTCTGCAAACCTCATGATGTCATTGTTTTTCTCTGCTGAGTAGTATTCCATTGTGTATATGTACCACATTTTGTTTATCCATTCTTCAGTTGAAGGGCATCTAGGTTGTTTCCATGTTCTGGCTATTACAAACAACGCTGATATGAACATAGCTGAACAAGTGCTCTTGTGGTGTGGTTGAGCATTCCTTGGGTATATGCCCAAGAGTGGTATAGCTGGATCTTGGGGGAGATGGATTCCCAATTTTCTAAGAAATCGCCATATTGATTTCCAAAGTGGTTGTACAAGCTTGCATTCCCACCAGCAGTGGAGGAGAGTTCCCCTAGCTCCACATCCTCTCCAGCATAAGGTGTCTTCAGTGTTTTTGATCTTAGCCATTCTGACAGGCGTAAGGTGGTATCTCAGAGTTGTTTTGATTTGCATTTCCCTGATGATTAGGGATGTTGAGCAATTCCTTAAATGTCTTTCAGCCATTTGAGTTTCCTCTGTTGAGAATTCTCTGTTTAGTTCTATAGCCCATTTCTTAATTGGACTGTTGGGCATTTTGATGTCTAATTTCTTGAGTTCCTTATATATTCTGGATATCAGTCCTCTGTCAGATGTGGGATTGGTGAAGATCTTTTCCCATTCTGTAGGCTGTCGCTTTGCTTTGTTGACCGTTTCCTTTGCCCTACAAAAGCTTCTCAGTTTCAAGAGGTCCCACTGATTGATTGTTTCTCTCAGTGTCTGTGCTACTGGTGTTCTATTTAGAAAGTGGTCTCCTATGCCAATGTGTTCAAGACTACTTCCTACTTTCTCTTCTAGCAGGTTCAGAGTAGCTGGATTTATGTTGAGGTCCTTGATCCACTTGGACTTAAGTTTTGTGCACGGTGATAGATATGGATCTATTTGCAGCCTTCTACATGTTGATATCCAGTTTTGCCAGCACCATTTGTTGAAGATGCTTTCTTTTTTCCATTGTGCACTTTTGGCTTCTTTGTCAAAAATTATTTGTTCATAGGTGTGCGGATTAATATCAGGGTCTTCAATTCGATTCCATTGGTCCACATGTCGGTTTTTATGCCAGTACCAAGCTGTTTTTATTACTGTAGCTCTATAGTACAGCTTGAAGTCAGGGATCGTGATGCCTCCAGAGGTTGTTTTATTGTACAGGATTCTTTTGGCTATCCTGGGTTTTTTGTTTTTCCATATGAAGTTGAGTATTATTCTTTCCAGGTCTGTGAAGAATTGTGTTGGTATTTTGATGGGGATTGCATTGAATCTGTAGATTGCTTTTGGTAAGATTGCCATTTTTACTATGTTAGTTCTGCCTATCCATGAGCATGGGAGATCTTTCCATTTTCTGACATCTTCTTCAATTTCTTTTTTCAGGGACTTAAAGTTCTTGTCATATAGGTCCTTCACTTGCTTGGTTAGTATTACCCCAAGGTATTTTATGTCATTTGTGGCTATAGTAAAGGGTGATGTATCTCTGATTTCCTTCTCCGCTTTTTTGTCCATTGTATATAGGAGGGCTACTGATTTTTTGGAGTTGATCTTGTATCCTGCTATGTTGCTGAAGGTGTTTATAAGCTGTATCAGTTCCTTGGTGGAATCTTTGGGGTTGCTCAAGTATACTATCATGTCATCTGCAAATAGGGAAAGCTTGACTTCTTCCTTTCCAATTTGTATCCCCTTAATCTCCTTATGTTGTCTTATTGCTCTGGCTAGAACTTCAAGTACTATATTGAATAAGTATGGGGAGAGCGGACAGCCTTGCCTCGTTCCTGATTTTAGTGGAATTGCTTTGAGTTTCTCTCCATTTAATTTGATGTTGGCTGTTGGCTTGCTGTAAATTGCCTTTATTATGTTTAGGTATGTTCCCTGTATTCCTGATCGCTCCAAGACCTTTATCATGAAGGGGTGTTGGATTTTGTCAAATGCCTTTTCAGCATCTAGTGAGATGATCATGTGGTTTTTTTCTTTGAGTTTGTTTATATGGTGTATCACATTGACAGACTTTCGTATGTTGAACCATCCTTGCATCCCTGGAATGAATCCTACTTGATCATGGTGGATAATTGTTTTGATGTGGTCTTGGAGTCTGTTTGCCAGTATTTTATTGAGTATTTTTGCATCAATGTTCATGAGGGAGATCGGTCTGTAGTTCTCTTTCTTTGTTGTATCCTTGTTTGGTTTGGGAATCAGGGTAATTGTAGCCTCATAGAAGGAGTTTGGTAATGTTCCTTCTGTTTCTATTGTATGGAACAATTTAGAGAGTATTGGTATTAACTCTTCTTTGAAGATCTGGTAGAATTCTGCACTGAAACCATCTGGTCCTGGGCTTTTTTTGGTTGGGAGACTTTTAATGACTGTTTCTATTTCGTTAGGGGTTATTGGACTATTTAAATAGTTTATCTGGTCTTGATTTAATTTAGGTATGTGGTACCTATCCAGAAAATTATCCATTTCTTTTAGGTTTTCCAGTTTTGTGGAATAGAGGTTTTTGAAGTATGACCTGATGATTCTCTGGATTTCCTCAATGTCTGTTGTTATGTCCCCCTTTTCATTTCTGATTTTGTTGATTTGGATGCTCTCTCTCTGTCTTTTGGTTAGTTTGGATAAGGGCTTGTCTATCTTGTTGATTTTCTCAAAGAACCAACTCTTTGTTTCATTAATTTTTTGTATTGTTCTCTTTGTTTCTATTTTATTGATTTCAGCTCTCACTTTGATAATTTCCTGGCATCTATTTTTCCTGGGAGACTTTGCTTCTTCCTGTTCTAGAACTTTCAGGTGTGCTGTTAAGTCACTAGTGTGAGATTTCTCCAGCTTATTTATGTGGGCGTTTAGTGCTATGAATTTCCCTCTTAGTACTGCTTTCATAGTGTCCCATAGGTTTGGATATGTGGTGTCTTCATTTTCGTTGATCTCTAGGAAGTCTTTAATTTCTTTCTTTATTTCTTCCTTAACCCATTGGTGATTCAGGTGGGTATTGTTCAGTTTCCATGAGATTGTAGGTTTTCTGTAGTTTTTGTTGTTGTTGAAATCCAACTTTAGACCATGGTGGTCTGATAGAACACAGGAGGTTATTCTAATTGTTTTGTATCTGTTTAGATTTGCTTTGTGACCAAGTATGTGGTCAATTTTAGAGAAGGTTCCATGGGGTGCTGAGAAGAAGGTATATTCTTTTTTGTTAGGATGGAATGTTCTGTAGATGTCGATTAAGTCCATTTGAGTCATGACATCAATTAAGTCCTTTATTTCTCTGTTAAGTTTCGATTTGGGGGATCTGTCCAGTGGTGAAAGTGGGGTGTTGAGGTCTCCCACTATTAATGTGTGGGGTTTTATATGTGATTTAAGCTTTAATAATGTTTCTTTTACATATGTGGGTGCCCTTGTGTTTGGGGCATAAATGTTCAGAATTGAGACTTCATCTTGGTGGATCTTTCCTGTGATGAGTATGTAATGCCCTTCTTGATCTCTTTTGATTGATTTTAGTTTGAAGTCTATTTTGCTGGATATCAGGATGGCTACACCCGCTTGTTTCTTAAGACCGTTTGATTGGAAAGTCTTTTCCCAGCCTTTTATTTTTAGGTAGTGTCTATCTTTGAATTTGAGATGTGTTTCTTGTATGCAGCAGAAAGATGGGTCCTGCTTTCGTATCCATTCTGTAAGCCTATGTCTTTTTATAGGTGAATTAAGTCCATTGATATTGAGGGATATTAATGTCCAGTGATTGTTCATTCCTGTTATTTTTTGGTGGTGATGTGTGTGTACTTTTCTTCGTTGGGGTCTACTGCTGTGGCTTTATCTATTGCCTGTGTTTTCGAGGTTGTATCTGACTTCCTTAGGTTGGAATTTTCCTTCTAGTGCTTTCTGTAGGGCTGGGTTTGTGGATAAATATTGTTTAAATCTGGCTTTGTCATGGAATGTCTTGTTCACTCCATCTATGACGATTGAAAGTTTTGCTGGGTATATTAGTCTAGGCTGACATCCATGGTCTCTTAATGTCTGCATTACATCTGTCCAGGACCTTCTGGCTTTCAAAGTCTCCATTGAGAAATCGGGTGTTATTCTGATAGGTTTGCCTTTATATGTCACTTGGCCTTTTTCCTTTGCTGCTCTTAATATTCTTTCTTTATTCTGTACGTTTAATTGTTTAATTATTATGTGGCGAGGGGACTTTTTCTGGGGGTCTAGTCTGTTTGGTGTTCTATAGGCTTCCTGTATCTTCATAGGCATTTCCTTCTTTAAGTTGGGAAAGTTTTCTTCTATGATCTTGTTGAATATATTTTCTGTGCCCTTGAATTGGTATTCTTCTCCTTCTTCTACCCCTATTATTCGTAGGTTTGGTCTTTTCATGGTGTCCCAAATTTCTTGGACATTTTGGTTCATGACTTTGTTGACTTTAGTGTTTTCTTTGACTGATGAATCTATTTCTTCTATTGTATCTTCAACGCTAGAGATCCTCTCTTCCATCTCTTGCATTCTGTTGATTATACTTGCATCTGAAGTTCCCAATCGTTTTCTCAGATTTTCTATTTCCAGCATTCCCTCTGTTTGTGTCTTCTTCATTTTTTCTATTTCCTTTTTCAGGTCTTGGACTGTTTCCTTCATTTGTTTCATTGATTTTTCTTGATTTTCTTTCAGTATTTTATTGTTCTCTTCCAGGACTTTATTGATTTCTTCTAATTTGTTTGCCCTTTCCTCTAGTTGTTTACAGCGTTCTTCACATTTTTTTGTCTTTTCCTCTACACGAGCCTCTAGCTTCTTCATGATGACATTCATAAGGCTATTTTCTTCTGCTTCTTCCAATTTCTGATGTTCAGGTCTAGGTGTTGGAGGAGGGCTAGGGCCTGGTGATGGTGTATTACTATTCATTTTGTTGTATGTGTTTCTGCCTTGACGTCTGCCCATCTCCTTGTGGTTCATTCCTGGCCTTATCCGCACACTTGGTTCACAGCTGACAGATTCAGGAAGTCTCTCTCTCTTGTCCAGATGGGAGCTCTCTTGTCCAAATTGGAAGTCCGGGGCAGGATGGAAGCTCTTGTTCAGAAGGGAAGTCCGGGGGAGGATGGGTGCTCTCCTCTCTCTCTCTCTCTCTCTCTCTCTCTCTCTCTCTCTCTCTCCTCCAGATGGGAAATCCACGGCAAGATGGGAGCTAGGGGCCAGCCTCTAAGTCTCAAGAAGAGGCTTGGGGCTCAGGCGGATGGGCGTGGGGGCAGGGCGTGGAGACTGCAGGGTCTGCCAGGGGTCTTGGAGAAGGAGATCCTTCCCGGTGGGGCTAGAAGGGCACCTGCCCGGGGAGCAGAACCTGGGGCCAAGTTGGGCAGGTCTTCCCCGGAGTGGCTGGTGCCCAGGGATGGGGTAGGGGGCAAGCTAGGGCACTCACCTGTGCTTCAGAAGGGAAGTCCTGGGCAAGATGGGAGCTGGGGGGCCTGGCCTCTAAGTCTCAGGCAGAGGCTTGGGGCTCAGGCGGATGGGCGTGGGGGCAGGGCGTGGAGACTGCAGGGTCTGCCAGGGGTCTTGGAGAGGGGGATCCTTCCCAGTGGGGCTAGAAGGGCACCTGCCCGGGGAGCAGAACCTGGGCCCAAGTTGGGCAGGTCTTCCCCGGAGTGGCTGGTGCCCAGGGATGGGGTCGGGGGCAAGCTAGGGCACTCACCTGTGCTTCAGCAGGGAAGTCCGGGGGAAGATGGGAGCTGGGGGCCGGCCTCTAAGTCTCAGGAAGAGGCTTGGGGCTCAGGCAGATGGGCGTGGGGGCAGGGCGTGGAGACTGCAGGGTCTGCCAGGGGTCTTGGAGAAGGGGATCCTTCCCGGTTGGGGTAGAAGGGCACCTGCCCGGGGTCCAGAACCTGGGCCCAAGTTGGGCAGGTCTTCCCCGGAGTGGCTGGTGCCCAGGGATGGGGTCGGGGGCAAGCTAGGGGACTCACCTGTGCTTCAGAAGGGAAGTCCTGGGCAAGATGGGAGCTGGGGGCCGGCCTCTAAGTCTCAGGAAGAGGCTTGGGGCTCAGGCAGATGGGCGTGGGGGCAGGGCGTGGAGACTGCAGGGTCTGCCAGGGGTCTTGGAGAAGGGGATCCTTCCCGGTTGGGGTAGAAGGGCACCTGCCCGGGGTCCAGAACCTGGGCCCAAGTTGGGCAGGTCTTCCCCGGAGTGGCTGGTGCCCAGGGATGGGGTCGGGGGCAAGCTAGGGCACTCACCTGTGCTTCAGAAGGGAAGTCCTGGGCAAGATGGGAGCTGGGGGCCGGCCTCTAAGTCTCAGGAAGAGGCTTGGGGCTCAGGCAGATGGGCGTGGGGGCAGGGCGTGGAGACTGCAGGGTCTGCCAGGGGTCTTGGAGAAGGGGATCCTTCCCGGTTGGGGTAGAAGGGCACCTGCCCGGGGTCCAGAACCTGGGCCCAAGTTGGGCAGGTCTTCCCCGGAGTGGCTGGTGCCCAGGGATGGGGTCGGGGGCAAGCTAGGGGACTCACCTGTGCTTCAGAAGGGAAGTCCTGGGCAAGATGGGAGCTGGGGGCCGGCCTCTAAGTCTCAGGAAGAGGCTTGGGGCTCAGGCAGATGGGCGTGGGGGCAGGGCGTGGAGACTGCAGGGTCTGCCAGGGGTCTTGGAGAAGGGGATCCTTCCCGGTTGGGGTAGAAGGGCACCTGCCCGGGGTCCAGAACCTGGGCCCAAGTTGGGCAGGTCTTCCCCGGAGTGGCTGGTGCCCAGGGATGGGGTCGGGGGCAAGCTAGGGCACTCACCTGTGCTTCAGAAGGGAAGTCCTGGGCAAGATGGGAGCTGGGGGCCGGCCTCTAAGTCTCCAAGTACAGAAGTTTTAAACTCAATTTGCCTTCTACTTCATGCTGACAGAAATTAAGCAGCATCAATGCTTTCTCTGTTGTTACTCATATGGTATCCTCACCTTGAGGGACACTGTTGTATCTGTTTTACAAGTCACTAAAGCACTGGCATACATCACATGAGCCTAATTTCACTCTGACATTGCCTCTTCATGAATACATCTCCATTCTTAAGAGGGCATGAGAGTTCAGTGCAATAGAGGGAATGTCCTTTGAAATCATATATGATGTTCTCATATTCTAAATGCATCTACATTCATAATATTCATGGTGTTCTCTAAGTTTCTTCATTCTATGAAGGAACCTGAATGAGTTAAAATTCTTAAATTCTTGCAGCCTTGAACCACTTCATCAGTGACACTGTTTTAATAACTCTGTATAGTAGTATCTATGTATTGCATAGATAAAGAACTATTCATGTATTCTTATGTCTTTATGGACAAGTGTTTGAACACTCTGGGTTTTTGGTCAGAAGTGAGAATACAATCTTAACAGTTTGCATTGCTTCAGGGGATCTTTGCATTAGGACGATTAGGAGCACCTTTTCATTCTGAAATGCTCACTCAGAAACAAAACCCTTGATGCCTCAGCTTGGCTGTAACTGAAAAGCTTGGCTTTTTTGCTTTTCTCAGGTAAAGTTTCCTGCCCTTTTAAGCTCTCTGTAGCTCTTTACCCACACTCTCCCGAGTGTTTTTCTCAAGGGAATTTGATCCACTGCCTTTTACTAGCTTGAGACAGAGCTTAGAAGAGAGGTTTTTAGGAACTCCATCCCTGCCTCCTGCATTGCAGGGAGGATTTTTAAAGCTTGAAAGACAGAACTTAGAGAGGTTTTGTTGTCTTAAGAAGTTTGTTGTTTTCCCTTAGAGCTAATCACAGGTGGTCCCCACACTAGTATCTTCAGGTGATTCTAATTTGTCCTTCTGAGAGAGTTCTGAAAGGCTTTAGTTTTTAAGTTTAAGAGAGCTTTTGAGAAAGATTAAAGCTTTTTAGAGAGATTTCCCCTCAAATTTTCCAAGAAAAGCTTTTTAGTTTAAGAGAAAGATTTTTTTTCCCCAAGAGAGAAAGACCAACTTTCCCAAAACTTCTGAACTTTAAATTTTTGGCTTTTTACACCCCCATTTTGACTCAGGGAGAACACACTTTCTCCTGCTGCTTGGACTTAGCATTTCAGCTGTCCCACGATCAAAAGCTTCCACAAGAAACTTTTTCTTCCCCATAAGCTCAAAGAAGAGGTTTTTTTTTTTCACTACCCATAAAGGCCAAAGATAGATTTTTACCCAGTTTGCATTCATAGCCCCCAAAGTTAGAACATTGAAGAGTTTTTCTGCCTAGTTGCCTTACTTATCTTAAAGTTTTTTCTACACAATCATACACTTCTAAGTTTTCCTACACTATATTACTACCCTATATCTTATACTTATTTAACACAGATAGAAATTGAGAAAGGGATAGAAGATAGAAAAGTCTGACAGAAGAGAATTGCGTTGCAGCATGGGACATCCTTCTAGTCCTCTTTCCTTTTCTCTTGAGGATAAAACCCCTGGCCCTCAATACTATATGTATTTTCCATAACACTTGCATGCCTTTCCACTGGCAGGGCTTAGTCAGCACTTTCACCAAAAACTCTGTAATAAAACTATTATTTTCCTTTATCTTTAGTCCCTATTTCTTTGTCTTAGTCCCACCTTTTCTTTTTTCCCTTTTTTTCTTTAGTCCCCTCTTTTTTTTCTTTAGTTCCTGTTCATGGCACCATTCTGTTGCGAGTTTACCCACCAACTCCACAGTTCCCCAGAGATTTCTTGAGTGTGAGCAGCAGGAAATATTAGATAGAAGGATTTTTTGTGGAGAATATTGCGGAGATAAACAGATAGAAAATAAAGGATAGCCTCAAGAGGGCCTGGAACCTTTTCCAACAGGCCCTGACTGTCTCTGCCCCAGGGTATTTTTATAGACACCAAAGGGTGGAACAAAAGACCTCCTTCCCCAGCACAACCAAGTGCAGACCATTTCAGACACCTGCACTCAGGCCCGTGGTCCTAATTATCCTCTATGCGGACCTGCTGGGTAAAGCCATGAGGAACCTGAAAACGGGCTTCCACAGTATTTATTGCTTGTATATGTTGTATATAGTTATTGTACTTTTGTATATAGTTTTTCTTATATTAGTTAAAACTTTTTTCCTTTTTTATTTTTATTAAAATAGAAAAGGGGAAATATGGTGATATTTTACTTGTGCTGAAATGTATTATTATTTGTATGTTAATAAATAAAGTTGCCTGGGGGTCAGAGTTAATAGCAAGCCTTCCACATGAACTCTGATTGTCATGGGTCATTTCAATTCTTTACCTTCACATCTAACCATCCATCTTTTGATACATTCTGCTGAGATCATTTCTAAAGGTGTTCAAACAAATAACTCATTGACACTCTCCTGGCACCAATCTGCCCACCATTGCTTTCTCCCCTGGGCCTCAATATCCAGGGATATGTGCTGATGTCATAGGACCTGAAGCTGAGAGGTCCTCAGATTATTTTCCAACCCATGTTTTGTAACTATGCTGTGGACATCAGCTGCAGACCCCTAGGTCAGAGAATGCTGGACATTTCTCCAGGGTCGTGGAGACACCTGGAGAGCAAGGAATCTCATCCACATAAGTGATCTCTCCAGTAGGCAGCAGACATAAAAGCAGATGTGTATACATGGTTATCTATTTGATAAACCCTTCTGTATCCACAGACCACACTACCGGCTTAGAGATTTGGAAGCAGGACCTGATGTTCACTCTGCATTTCTTCCTCTGGCTCCTGAACATCCCCCTCCTCATGTCCAACCTCACTCACCCCAAGTGCTTTTGGAGAATGAAGCAGAATGAAGACAAGCATGGAGAGGTGGTGACAGGTTGTGTCTTTTACCTTCTTGCAGAGCAGAGCAGTGAAGTGAAGGTGGACTTGAAAGACTATTTCAGGTTTGCCCTGGATGTGGAGTAAGTGTGTTTGCATTTTTCATATAAATGTCATGACATATAATGCGTGATAGGTGTGTGAATGGGCAGAGCAATGCTGGGAGCTTCTGTCCTTTTCTCCCAATCTTATCTCCAAGGTCTGATGCAAAATATGTTTTGATTTTTAATAATCACTGTTTCCCACTATCAAACTGTGAGACTTTTAAATTTTTCCAATTAGCCTCCATTTACAAGGCAGAAAGCCAAGTGAAAACAACATTCTTTACTTTGTTCTACCATAGGCAGCCTTCCTTTTCACAGGTGCCATTGTGAGGTAGACAGTGGTGTCCTAAGACAAGAAACTCCAGACTACCACAATGAGTTCAGTAGTCACAAGGTGCATTCAAGTCTCTTCCAGAGTCTGCTAATGTCACATGTATCAGTGTGTGACTCCTAGTGCGGAGGCAGGGTCTCTAATATTTTTGCCACTCCTTATTGGGGAGAGTATCCATGTAGCCATTTAGTTAAGCTTTCAGATACTCTGCATGTGATCACTCCACACCTCTGCAGCTGTGAGGAGAAGGATGTATGAGATCTGTCTACTGTGAGGTACTTGGGTGGGTCCTTTGTCCTCCCCTCTCTTGAACACATGTACAGTTACAGGCTTTTAGAGATTACAAAGGCCATGTCTATGTCTTCAAAATAAAAAAATAATGTCTGCACATTTCAAATGTTGTGTTTTCAAACTGAAAGAGCTAGGATATCACTTATGGTGGTGACTGCTTACTCCCCTTGTCACTTGTTGGAGTGGCAGGAGCTGCCTGTGGAGAACTGGAATGGAGAGCCTACACACTGGGTCACCTCTGCTACTGTAAATGATGTGTGTGTCTGATGTTTTAAATCTAAATATTTTATTCACTGATAACTACATTTACCTATATTGCTCTTTTTCTTGTTTCTTTTTTTGTTAAGGAATTTTTTTTATTAATTTTACATTCCATCCACATATCACCCTCTCTTCCTTCCTCTCTCCCCTCCAGCTTTCTCCTCTCCCCAAACCACTATTCATTCACTCCTCCAATAAGGTGTCCTCCATGGGGATTCAGCAGAGCCTGGTACATTCATTAGAGGCAGGACCAAGGATCTCTCCCTGCTTCAAGGCTGTGAATGGTGTTCCATTATAGATAGTGTGCTCAAAAAAGCCACGTCCTGCGCCGGTGATGGATCCTAATCCTACTGCCAGGAGGCCGCTTAATCAGATCAAGTTACACAACTGTCTGCCTTATGCAGAGAGCCTAGTCCAGTCTCATGGAGGTTCCACAGTTGTTGGTCAAAGCTCATGAGGTCCCACTAGTTTGGTTTGGTTTTTTCTATCATGATCTTGATGCCCTTTGCTCATAGAATCCCTCTTCTCTCTCTTCGACTGATATCCTGGAGTTTGCTCTGGTACTTGGAAGTGGATCTTTGAAAATGCTTTCATTAGTTACTGGATGAATGCTCTATGATGACAGATAGGGTATTAACCAGTGTGATCACTGGGGTAAGCCAGTTCAGGCACCCTCTCCACTATTGCTAGTAGTCTGTGCTGGGGTATTCTTCTGGAATCCTGGGAACTTCCCTAGTACTCAGTTTCTGGCTATCCCCATGATGTCTCCCTTTATCATGGTATCTCTTTCATTGCTCTCCCACTCCTTCCCAATTCCAGTTCGACCATCTGTGCCCTTATGATCTCTCAATTAATTTTTAAAGAAATTATTTTCAAAATATTGAGTATTCCTATATATATGTTTGGAAGATTTCCCCATCTACTAATGATATATTCAGTTTCTTCATTATTTTGAAGTTTTCATTATTGATGTCCTTCAAGTTTTTATTAAGTTTATTTTACCATATTTCTGAGGCAATAGTGAACTCGGTTTCTTTAATTTCTTTCTCAGCAAATGTGTTCTTTGTATATAGGAAAGCAACTGAGTTTTGTGGTAATTTTGTATTCTGTCATTTTGATGTAAATAAGTTTCTGTGGAGTGTTTAGGATCTCAAATATGGAAGCCTGTTGTTGGTTTCTATTGTGTTCATTGATATGAAAAGAGGTTGAATTTTTGTCCCAAGTATTTTTTGCATCTAGCCAGATGACACTGGTTCATTTCTTAAACTGTTTATGCAATACGTTACATTTATAGACTTCCTTATCCTGATCCATTGTTGCATCTCTGGAAAGAAGCCTAAGATCATTGTGAATTATTTAATTTAAGGTGTTCTTTAATTGGTTTTAAATGTAATATATTAAGAACTACAAATAGCTGGTCATGATGGAGAATGTCTGTAATCCCAGCACCCTGGGACCATATATAAGCAGTCTCTGGTGAGTTCAAGACCGACCTTGTCTATATAGTGAATTCCAGGATAGTTAGGGAGACATAACTCACCATGTCTCAAAAAGATATGAGTGTTTTATTAAATGATCATATAAATTTTGTTTTATATAAATCTTGTTTGGATATCAGAACGACATGGCTTTCATATCTATATTTCAATAGTACTTCATCCATTTCTGTTTAATGGACTAATTTAATAGCTTAATAGCTTTGGTTTTAGTTATTGGAAGATTTATTTGCATCTAGTAGTGACTACTACTAGTCTGGTGGGTTTTTAGTTTGAAGATGGTTTTTATTACTGTTTCAATCTCAGTCCTTACAGTAGATTTGCTTAAGTTATTTGCCACATCCTAACAGATACCCAAAGAAAATACAACAAGCACGTCATTCAACCATCCCTCAGAATATGAAAGGGAATAATACAAACAAAGATATTATCGAAACTCAGTACGTCCCCCACAACAAAACCACAAAAGGTATCATTAAAACAGAATAAAAAAAAGGAAATTATAGCCAAATATTACTGATGTACTTAAACCAAATATTCTCCAGAAAATAGATGCAATCCAAATTCAAGTATGTATCAGCAAGATCCACTATGGACTAGGGGGCTTCATTCCAGGGTTGGAAAGATGGTTTAACACCAAAACTCATTGAATGTCACAGATAGCTTTAATGGACAAGGCAGACATGACATGATCATCTTAACAGATGCAGAAAAGGCATCTGACAATCTACAGTATCCCTAAAACATTAGGGATAGAAGGGTAATGTCTCAACGGGATGAATTCTACACAGGACAAACCCATGTCCAGCATTACATCAAATGGAGGATAACTGAGAACCTTCCCTTAAAAACACCGAAGGAGGGAAGATGCTCATTCATATATCACAAAAGTAAGTCTTTCTCATATTCTGCTAAAACAGTAAGACCAGAAAAAAGAATGGAATGAATCAAGAAAAGAAGTCAAACTTTTTCACCAGCAGATGGTATGAACTCGTATAATGGGTGGTCAACACTCCCCAAGTGTGTCTTAGATGTAATGAATACCATCAGAAAAATAGGACAATACAAAATCAAGATACAAAATATCATTTTTGTGTACAAGGAATGATGATACTGAGAAAGAAGTCAAGAAAGTAACTACTGTTACAATAACTTCCCGCAATAAAATATCTGAGAAAAATGCAACCAAGGAACTCAAGGTTCTTCATGGTGAAGATTTTGTAACAGTGATGAAAGAAAGAGGAGACAATGGAAGATGAAACTATCTGACATGTTGATGGGTTGGCACAATCAATGTGTACATAACCCTTGGTTACATTATCAAACTAATCTAAGATTCTATGCAATCTCCATCAAAATTCCATTGAAAAGTAACTAAAAAACACAGGCAAAAACAATCCAAAATTTCCCATAAAAAACAGACTTCAGAGAGACCAAGCAAAGGTGAAGAAAGGAAACAATGCTGGAGGTGTCACAATGTGTGTGTCCCAGTTATAACCTAGGGCAATAGTAACAGAGGACCACAGTGCTAACTTCATATTATATAAATATTTCAAGAAAGCAAAATGGAAAACTCGTAATTCAATTCCACAGGTATTGTCACCTGGGCTTTGGCAAAGGTTTCAGCAATAATCAGTGTAGAAGATTCAGTCTCCTCAACAAATATTGGTAGGAAACTGAACATTAAGGTTAGTGTCTCAAATGCATAAGAACATCAAGCAAATAATAGCCAAATTAAAAATGGGGTAAAGAATTAATCAGTGGGATCTCAGAAGATTAAACACTAATGTCTGAACAATACTTAAAGAAATCATTCTTAGCTGTCACAGAAATACAAATAAATACTCCTTTGAAAATTTCTCTTATGTCAGTCAGAATGGCCAAGATCAATAATACAAATGACAGCCTATGCTGGTGAGGATTCCAGGAGTGGGGAACACCAATTGATTGCTTGTGGGGGTAAAAACATGTGCAGCCACGATGGAAACCAGTCTGACAATTCCTCATGAGATTGTGAATCTATCTCCTTCAAGATCCAGTGATATTATTCTTGGGCACATACTCAAAGTATTCTGCATCTTGCTACACAGACACTTGTTTATAGTTTTCATTCTTGTTTTATTTATAATTATTGGAAATTGTAAGCATCCTAGAACCTCATCAATTGAGGAACGGATAATGAAATCATAGAACAATTGAACTATGAGGGTGTTTTTTATTTGTAATAATCTTTTTAAAAAAGGATTTCCTGAACAATGCTAGAGGCCCACAGTCAGACACTCTTCTGTGTTTGGAGAATCCTACTGGAGAGAGAGAGCAAGGGGCATAGGAGCCAGAGTGATCAAGGACATCACAAGAAAACCCACAGAAACATCTAACCTGGGATCATAGGAGCTCACAGAGACTGAACCAACAATAGGGAGCCTGCATGGTAGTGACCTAGGTGTTCTGCACGTGTGTGACAGTTGTGTAGCTTTGTTTTCTTGTGGGACTCCTAACAGTGGGAGCAGGGCCTATCTCTGACACTTTTGCTGGCATTGGGACCCTACTATTTATCCTGGGCTGCCTTAACAAGGGGAGGTGCTTAGTCTTCCTGATACTTGATATGGCATATTTTGTTGATAATCATTGGAGGCCTGACCCTTTCTGAATAGAAAAGTAGGAAGAGTGGATGAGGGCTGGGAAGAAGTGAGGTGGGGGAAAGCCTCGGATGAGAGGAGGGAGGGGAAACTGTGGTCAGGATACAAAACAATAAATAAAATTTATTTAAGGAATTCCTGAAATCCATGAGTAAATATTGGAAGTAGTGAAAATCATCTTGAGGAATGTACCTAACACCCCAATAGAAAGACAAATACATGGTTTTTTTTTACATGTGACTATTAGCTTGTAAAACTTTGATAAGCATGCTACTATCTGAATAACCACAGAAGTTAAATATGTATTAAGGGTCATGAGATGGAGAGGATCTAGCATGAAGAGGGAAATGGAACACACTTTTATGGAGAGACACAGGGCAAACTAGAAATAAAAGATTAAATAGGGAGGGAAAGGCAGAGAGTGATAATTGTGGGTATGTTTAGAAGGACAACTCACACTCAAGGCCAGTAGAAAACTATCTGGAAACCTGCTACTTGGAAGGTTCTTAAAGTATGTACATGTGTAAAGGAAGTCTGAATGGAATCACCAAATAAAGGGGGGAACAGTGCCCCATCTAGTCATTTTCTGCACCAAATATTTATCTAATGCCAGGAACAGGTTACATATCTTGTTGAGTCATTAGGCAAATGGCATCCATTGAAACTACCAAACATCATTGGCTGTTCCCAAGGCTATGGGTTACTCTACACAAGTTTCTGTAAAGGCTTTATTGCAGAAGACACCACTTATTATTTCATTGAACATGGAGAAGTCAAGCTAGTGCTCTCTAAAGCCTTCACCACCACTGACTTGCATTCATGGTACTGGAAGGTATTCTGCATTGTACCAGAGGAGAATTGTGACCACCAATCCAGTTACAGACTTTGTGATCTACAGTGATGACCTACCTGCATGATACATAAGTACAATAATGGCATAAATACTAGGGGTTTAACCAACCAATGTCTGACTGGATTTAAAGTCTACTCCATGAAATGGAACTCGACCTGACATGGATAAAGATTCCCAGAACCTCAGAGTATACATGTCAAAGACATCGGGGGAAATATAGTACTATTATTCTGTTTGAGGAACACAGCAATAAATTGAATTCTAATGATATTCTGCTATACTCATAGATCAGTGCATCACTCAGTTGCTGTGGGATGGTCTGTATGTCAAGTATGTTGCTGATTGGTCAGTAAATAAATCACTGATTGGCCATTGGCTAGGCAGGAAGTATAGGCGGGACAAGAAGAAGAATTCTGGGAAGTGGAAGGCTGAGTCGGAGAGACACTGCCAGCCGCCACCATGACAAGCCGCGTGGGAAGGTCCCGGTAAGCCACGAGCCATGTGGCAAGTTATAGATTAATGGAAATGGATTAATTTAAGATATAAGAACAGTTAGCAAGAAGCCTGCCACGGCCATACAGTTTGTAACTAATATAAGTCTCTGTGTTTACTTAATTGGGTCTGATTGTCTGTGGGACTGGCGGGTGAGAGAGATTTGCCCTGACCGTGGGCCAGGCAGGAAAACTCTAGCTACAAATGGCTCCCAACGTGTTGGCAAGAGTTTCCACCTAAAACCTGAGTAAAAAGATTCTAAAATGGAGCTAAAAACAGCTCCTAGTTGTCTCTTTCAAGCTAGCGGCAGCCTGCGGGTTTGAGCTACTATGACGGGTTCCTGGCGTGCATACTGGACCTGCAGTATGGCGGGAATGAGGCCTCTGCAAGTGGTACATTAAGCTGTGTGGTGGATTTAGCCTTTGCTAGTACAAAACAAAACAAAACAAAAAAAGAATTTTCTGGGCTACACGCTGCTTTGATAGAAGCATAGACCCACTATTTCTGAGAGTTGATGGCTCCCAGAGCTGGCGGAAAACGTGCCACCTCCACGTTGGGAAGCTGAGGTGGGCGGAGCCAGCAGCCACAAAGCCAGCGCCGGTTCAGGCTTAGAAGGCTGCAGTTTAAAGCAATAGGCTCAAGCTAATATAAAAAAATAAGCCACGTAAAGATGGCTACCACACAGAGAATTTGGATTATGTTCTCTTTGATATTCGTAACTGAAGAAAAACATTTGATTACAAAAGCTGTTGAGTTATGCCAAAATGTATATTTTAAAAGTACCTTGACTTCAAAGTTTGGATGTAAGGATATGTTGCTTTGGAAAAGAGTCTCTGCTTTTGTTTCCACAGAAAGCCAGAGACTATGGATTTGTTCCAGATTAAGATACATCAGGTTTGACCAGCCAAGACCCCCTGAAAGGTCTCCAGTGACACCATGGCCCAGATGATTCAACATCCAGAATGGTTTGAAGGCAACTGGCTCAGACGATACACTCTCATGGACTATTCCATAATCCTAAAAATTTTCTTTGTATCCCCATTAGATACAGCGCCCCCCTCCAGCAGGAAGTAGTAAGAGAAGCTACGCCCAAATTCCCAAATATACCAAGCTGACTTTGGAGATGTGTAAAGGTTAAAACCTTCCTTTTTAAGAAAAGAAAAGGGGAAGTGCTGTGGGATGGTCTGTATGTCAAGTATGTTGCTGATTGGTCAGTAAATAAATCACTGATTGGCCATTGGCTAGGCAGGAAGTATAGGCGGGACAAGGAGAAGAATTCTGGGAAGTGGAAGGCTGAGTCGGAGAGACACTGCCAGCCGCCACCATGACAAGCCGCGTGGGAAGGTCCCGGTAAGCCACGAGCCATGTGGCAAGTTATAGATTAATGGAAATGGATTAATTTAAGATATAAGAACAGTTAGCAAGAAGCCTGCCACGGCCATACAGTTTGTAACTAATATAAGTCTCTGTGTTTACTTAATTGGGTCTGATTGTCTGTGGGACTGGCGGGTGAGAGAGATTTGCCCTGACCGTGGGCCAGGCAGGAAAACTCTAGCTACACTCAGTCTCATCAGAGAAGATGCTTCTTGTAGTAGATGGGAACTAACCCAGAAATCCACAACTGAACTTTGTGCAGAGAGTGAAGAACTTTGAACTACATTGTCTTCAGTGAGTTGTCTCATCAATTCCTTCAACTCAAGTCTCAGAGATCTATGCAGAAGAGGAGACAGACAAAATTATGAGTCAAAGGTGATGGATATCTCTAAGGAAGTAGTGTCTTCCAGATACTGTTACATATATAAGCTCACCTAGACTATGTGAGCATGCCGCCCAAGACCTGTTTAGTTTCAAATGGTACAAGTTCATATGGTGGCTCATAATTGTGAGGAGCAAGTGCACACCAATTCTCACCCATAAAAAAGAAGCTATGTGAAACTGATACTTGCTTTGAAAGGGAAAATCTGTTTTCTCCAGTGGAGTCTCACTGAGCATATTATTAGACACAGTTCAGGACCAGTCCCATGCACAGAAGTAGTTGGATAACACAAAATGGAGAGAACATTTTTTTGTAGACATTTTTGTCTTAATTTGTTTCCCTTTTTCTTCTTTGTGTATTTGTTTATTTTTCATTTTTTATATTTATTATATATTTATTTATTTATTTTCTTGATTTTACATTCCACCCAAAGGTTCCTCTCCTTACCCTCTTCCTATGTCCCTCCTCCTTTATCTTTCAACCTCATCACATCGAATCCTCCTTCACTGTTATTCTTTAGATACAGGCAGGAATCCCATGGATATCAGTGAGTCCAGGTACATCAAGCTGCAATGAGAACAGCCAACGATTCTTCTACCAAGGTTTCATCAGGCAGTCCAGCAGGAGAAATGGGTTCCAAAAGCAGGCAACAGAGTCAGAGACATCTCCGTGCTCTCACTGCTAGGAGTCCTACTTGAAGACCAATTTACATAATTGTAACATATAGGCATGGAGTCTTGGTCAGTCCTATGTAGGTTCCCTAGTTGTCCTTTCAGTCTCTGTGAGCCCTTCTGAGCCCAGGTTAGTTGATTCTGTGGGTTTTCATGTGGTGTTCTTGACACCACTAGGTCCTACAATCCTTGCTTTCCCTCTTCTGCAGTATTCCCCATGCTCTGCTCAATGTTTGGCTGTTGCAATTTGTCCCACATACAAGATATGTTGGGGTAATGTGGTGCAGAAATTGTGAGTGTGGCCAACAGATGACTGGTACAGCTGGAGACCCATTCCATGAGAGGAAATAACCCTTGAGGTTCAGGACTCAGAATCAGGATATCCCAGAGACCTAGGATAGAACCAAATATGAATGGAAAAAAATCAATGGAATGATTCCTAGTGATATTCCTTTATACTCATAAAGTGATGTCTAGACCAATTGTCAAGAGACACTTCCCACATCAACTTATGGAAAGAGATATATATGTGGTTTTTGATGTCATTTTAATTTTCATTTTTATGTTTTTTTTCTATTTTTATTTCTTTATGGAGCTGAGAACCAAACCCAGGACCTTGTACTTTCTAGGCAAGTGCTCTACCATTAAGCTAAATCCCTAACCCCCTTGTGGTGTTCTCTTTGCATTTTCCTCCACTTTTTGGTTTTGTTTTTAAAGAAAAATAGAAGAAAAAACAATATAAAGATATGTAGGTAGGTAGTTGAGGAGGACCCAGAAGAAACTGGGAGAAGAGTAAAACATTATCAAAATACACTCTAGGGAAAATTCAATTTAATAGTAGGCAATCCCTCCCATATATAAAATGTAGAAGAGACAGCTGGCTCAAGAAATGGTAGTGGAAAACCTGCCAACCACAGGTTGAAAAGAAGTGTCTCCCAACCATTGTCATGTTCCAATACAAGTCCAAATGAATCAAACACTTTAGTGTAAGTCCAGAAAGCATGACTCTGATGGAGAAAACATGTAAATATATAGAATAATTCAGGAAATAAGACCACATTTTAAGAAGTGTGATTGCATAAACCTAATGTTGTTTGCATTCAAATATGTTATGAGAGTGTTAAGAGGCAGCCTACACACAGAAGGGAAAACATCTACTGGCTATACAAGACTGAAGAATATCTAGAATATAGAAAGTATAAATAAACTGGGGCTGTAGACACGAGTCATCAGTTAAGAGCACTTGCTGTTCGGTCAAAGACCTGAGTTCAGTTTCAACCACCCATTTGGCAGCCACCTCAAAACCACTTAAAATTCCAGCTCTGCAGGATCCAGCTTCCTCTTATGGCCCCCAAGAAAACTGCATTCTCAAGCTTCCTACAGATACACACACATATCATTTATCAAATGTGCATCCAGTACTCAAATAGCCATGGTGAAATTCTCTGTCAAAGTGGACAAAAACACATTTCTCATTTTGTGACATCCACTCTCATAAACTTTTTAGGTTTTTGACAACCTCCCAAGCATCTCCTGTTTTTCCAACCTTATAAGAGGGTGGAATTTGTCAAGCTATATCTGAAAATAACATCAAATGAATGATATTCCTTGTATTAACTACAAAGCACTCATCTACAGAGCCTTATCCATACTAAACCCTGTGGCCTTATTTTCAGAATACCAACTGCAAACCATCATTTTGCTCTGCCTCTGGCTTTTGCTGTGGACGAAATCAACAGGAATCTATATCTTCTACCAAATGTGTCTCTCATATTTGCCTTCTTCACTGACAATTATCATGATAAACAAGCATTTCAAAATTTTATATACTTTGCTGCAAAAAGGCATAGACTTCCCCTTAACTACATCTGTAAAGATAAGATCAAATGTTGGGTAACGCTTACAGGACCAATGTTAGCACCATCCATTAGCCTGGCACATTATTTCCAGTTCTGCAAATATCCACAGGTGAGGTTGTTTGGGTGGGAAAGTATAGAATCTTTCTCATCCTTTGGCTTAGCCTGATGCTGAGGAGAGTATAAGGAGGAGATTGGCTTCACATTTATGCAAATCAAGTTCAAGTGTAATTAATCAGCCACTCAATGGGACATTCCCAATTCATCATTTGATATGTAGATGAGAAGAATAATTAGCAGTCAAGGGGATATTCCTTGAACAAACTGTAGAAAGTGATTTTTTTCATGTTTCTAACAGTGTAGTGTAACTGTAGTAATGGGGAAAAATTGCCCTTCCTGTCATTTCAAATTGGTGCTTCACACACCTCAGGGCTCTTATTGTGATTTTTGACAATCATCTACCTCATGCTGCTCCCTGTGTTTTATGTCCTTCAGCTCACCTATGGACCTTTCCATCCTATCCTGAGTGATCATGAACAGTTTCCCAATCTGTATCAGATGGCGCCCAAGGACACAGCTCTGGTCCTGGCCATGGTCTCTTTGATGCTTCCCTTCAACTGGAACTGGGTTGGGCTGGCCATCTCAGATGATGACCAGGGTCTCCAATTTCTCTCAGATCTGAGAGCAGAAACTGAAGTCCAAAGAGTCTGCTTAGCCTTTGTGATTGTGATCCCAGTCAACATGGAGTTATACATGTCAAGAGCTGAAGTGTATAACAACCAAATTGAGACATCATCCACAAATGTTGTTATCATTTATGGTGACACAGGCAGTACTCTAGCTGTGTGCTTCAGAATGTGGGTATCACAGGGTATACAGAGAATATGGGTCACCACCTCACAGTGGGATGTCACTACAAGTAAGAGAGACTTCACAGTTGACTCATTCCATGGGACTCTTGCTTTTGCACACCACCATGCTGAGATTTCTGGTTTTAAAAATTTTGTTCAGACACTGAGCCCTTCCAAATACACAGACATATCCCTGACAGGACTGGGGTGGATGTACTTTAGCTGTGAAGCCTCCACATCTAACTGTAACACACTGGAGAACTGCTCATCTAATGTCTCACTAGAATGGTTAATGCTACAGAGTTTTGACATGGCCTTCAGTGATGATGCTTATGATATATACAATGCTGTGTATGCTATGGCCCATGCCCTCCATGAAATGCTTCTTCAACAAGGAGAAAACCAGCCAATGAACACTGTGAGATCATTAGATTCTGACTGCTCACAGGTACTGTATCTTCCAATGGATGGTACTTTGTGTCATCAATGCTATATTCTTTAAGAGTCCCTGACTTGCTGAAACCAATATTTGTCATATATTTGGTGATCACTATAAGGGATGGTTTACATAAATGTACTCACCTGATTGTGATACCACTGTAAGCTCTGTGGACTTTATCCCTCTTGATTCTCTCAGAGCAATATCACAGGAATTAGTGCTATGATTCAGTTCAATACCTACTTGTGTGCCTGTGTGTGTGAGTATATTTGTGTCTTTATGTCTTTGTTTTTGTTTCTGTGTACATGTTTGTGTCTCTATGGGTGTCTAAATGCATTTCTGTGCCTTTGTATGTGTGTGTATAGATGTGCTACTTTGTATGTATGAATATCTCTCTCTTGTGTTTGTGAGTAACTGTGTATATGAGCATATATTTACTCGGTGTACATATGTCTATAGCTAGAGTTATCCTGCCTGGCCCATAGTTAGGACAAATCTCTATCACCCGCCAGTCCCGCAGCTGCTCAGACTCAACCAAGTAAACACAGAGACTTATATTGCTTACAAACTGTATGGCCATGCCAGGCTTCTTGCTAACTGTTCTTGTATCTTAAACTAATCCATTTCTATAAATCTATACCTTGCCACGTGGCTTGTGGCTTACTGGCATCTTCACATGCTGCTTGTAATAGTGGCGGCTGGCAGTGTCTCTCTGACTCAGCCTTCCACTTCCCAGAATTCTCTTCTCGGCTTGTTCCACCTATCCTTCCTGCCTGGCTACTGGCCAATCACTGTTTTATTTACTAACCAATCAGAGCAACACATTTGACATACAGAACATCCCACAGCACTTCCCCTTTTCTTTTTTTCAAAAAGGAAGGTTTTAACCTTAACCTAGTAAAATTATATATAATTTGGGAATTTGGGTGTAGCTTCTCTTACTACTTCCTGCTGGAGGGGGGGTGCTGTATCTTATGGGGACACAAAGAAAATTTTAGGATCATGAAGTAGTCCATGAGACTGTATTGTCTGAGGCAGTTGCCTTGAAATGGTTCTGAATGTTGGACCATCTGGGCCATGGTGTTATCGGAGACCTTTCAGGGGGGTCTTCGCTGGTCAATCCTGATGTATCTTAATCTGGAACAAATCCATAGCCTCTGGCTTTCTGTGGAAACAAAAGCAGAGCCTCTTTTACAAAACAACACATCCTTACATCCAAATTTTGAAGTCAGGGTATCTTTAAAATATACAAATTGGTTTAACTCAACATCTTTTACAATCAAATGTTTTTCTGCAGTTAAAAATCCCAAAGACAACACAATCCAGATTCTCTGTGCAATATTCATCTTTACGTGGCTTATTTTTATATTAATTTTACTGTCTCTTTAAAGACTTTATTTTTTAAAACTATGTATTTGCTTATATAACTGTATATATCACCTTTTTTGTCTCTTTCAAGACTATGTATATTTTACACACATTGTAACCTATTACATCTGAATCTGTCTTATTGTGAATCTATTGCTTTAAACTGCAGCATTTGTAAGACTGAAACAGCACTATGGCTGTTGGGTCTGCCCGCCTCAGCTTCCAAACATGGCAGTGGTACGTTTCCCGCCAGCTCTGGGAGCTATCGTGGGTCTATGCTTTTATCCAAGCAGCGTGTAGCCCAGAAACCTCTTTTTTGTTTTGTACTAGCAAAGACTAAATCCACCATGCAGCTTAATGTGCCACTTGCAGAGGCCTCATTCCCTCCATACTGCAGGTCAAGTGCGCATGCTAGGAACCCACCAGTAGCTGCCGCTCATTTGAGAGAGACAATTAGGAAGCTGTTTTTAGCTCCGTTTTAGAATCTTTTCTCAGGTTTTAGGTGGAAACTCTTGCCAAAACGTTGGGTGCCATTTGTAGCAAGAGTTTTCCTGCCCTGCCCACAGTCAGGAAATCTCTATCACCCGCCAGTCCCGCAGCTGCTCAGACCCAACCAAGTAAACACAGAGACTTATATTGCTTACAAACTGTATGGCCATGCCAGGCTTCTTGCTAACTGTTCTTATATCTTAAACTAATCCATTTCTATAAATCTATACCTTGCCATGTGGCTCGTGGCTTACCAGCATCTTCACATGCTGCTTGTCATGGTGGTGG
Organism: Peromyscus eremicus; assembly: GCF_949786415.1. NCBI lineage: Eukaryota > Metazoa > Chordata > Mammalia > Rodentia > Cricetidae > Peromyscus > Peromyscus eremicus. The sequence continues at coordinate 392,196 of NW_026734345.1, forward strand.
CTGGCAGTGTCTCTCTGACTCAGCCTTCTACTTCCCAGAATTCTCTTCTCGGCTTGTCCCACCTATCCTTCCTGCCTGGCTACTGGCCAATTAGTGTTTTATTTACTAACCAATCAGAGCAACATATTTGACATATTTGAATATTTTTATCAGTGTGTTTCTCTATGTGTGTTTTGTTTCTTTATGTGCCTGTGTTTCTCTGTGACTGTGTCTGTATTTGATTGCTTAGGTCTATCTATATGTGTGTGTTAGTGTGTATGTGTGTGAATGAGTGTGGTTGTATTATGTGTATGCCTCTGCATGGGTATCTGTGTGGAATTGTATGTTTGTGTGTGTATGTGTGTGTGTGTGTGTATGTGTATGTGTGTGTGTGTGTGTAGATGTGTGTGTATGGTGCATATTTATATATGTGGGTTGTGTATATGTCTGTGTTTGTGTTTGATTATTTCCCCCAAGAGAACTAAAATCATATGAACAGAGTGATTTCATGTATTTAAATGCTTTCATTGTGTTTCTCCCTTGGGCACCTTCAATAAATTTGCCTTGGGATGAAATCAGAACAGATTTTCAGACTTAAAATAAGGGAATATAGATTAAAAAAAATGTTGCCTATCTTTCAGCTTCACCTATTTCTGAAGAAGATGCACTTTGTTAATCCTGTTGGAGATGTAATAAATATGAATCAGAAAGAAAAACTGCAAGCAGACTATGGCATCTACTACATTTTTAATTTCCCCCATGGTGTTGTACTTAAGGTGAAAATAGGAGAGTTTAAGCCATATTTTCCGCATGGTCAACAGCTCCATTTAAATGAAGATATGATAGAGTGGGCCACAGGAAATAGACAGGTGGGTCTGAGCAAAATGTACTAATGCACATCTCACAGCTGTAACCAGTGTCAAGTTGGGCCATTTGGGTTAGCCTGTGACTTAGTGAAATTAGAAGGATGGTCATGTGAAGACTCAATTTTAAACTTCTATATGATGTTTCTTCACTTCAGTTTTTAAAAATATGATTTTTAAATAATTTTTTGAAAATCTAAGCCACACATATGATATAGTTTTATCATATCAGAAACTCTCTTATTTATAAACAAATATAAAACTAGATATGACCAATGTTTGTTATTAAGCCCTGTAAAGTTATCAATATTCTCTTGGTACCATTCTGATTGCTGCTCATTGCCTTTCTTCTCTTCTGTTGAATCTCTAATCTGCATGCTGAAAAGACTGAAACTGAAACTAATTGTAAGGAAAGATTTGGAACTAGGAATAGATATGCAAGTCATTAATGTATATTCTATAATTTTAATGAAGCACTTTGACCAGGAGGTCCTAAATTCCTCACTTCTCTAACAATACATCACATTTTCAGGGGTCACCTTAGATATTTTATTAATTATAACTTGTTTTTGAAACTACTTTTTTGTATATGGATGTTTTGCCTGTATATATCTGTGTTCCATGTGAGTATGAGGTATCTAACTATGCCTGGAGAGGGATTAAGATACTGAGGAACTGAATACAAATTTGAGCCTAAGTGTAGGAGTGGGGGATTGAACAGCAAGTGTGATAGATTGCTGAGCACCTCTCCAGCCCTGAATCATAACTTCTAAAGGAATCTTTCATTAGAAGAGCATTTCTTTGCACCTTAGTTCTTGCATAACTCATTCAAACAAACAAAGAAATAAACAATCAAATAAAAAAGATTTGTATTGTTTCCTTATCCGGTTTGACAGGCACTCATAGTCATCATAATTTGGCTTTGAGAAAATTTGTAAATAGAATATCCCATTATGTGTCCCCAGATATATTATAGGTATTGATTCTGATGTGTCTGGTTTTATAGTATCTGAACTACATTGCCTACTACAATGTTGTGCTTTGGATTTGAAAGGGGTTTACTTCCAGAAAGTGTGCAAACTTAATTTGAAGTGATATTTCAAGTTGCTCAAATAGAATTGAATCAAGAGTTAGTATTCTATTTTCACAGTGATGAGAAAATTATGCTCAGAGAACAGAGCAAATGGGATGAATTTTTAGCTACTTGCCTGTCTCACTAGATCAGAGGCAAGCAATGAAATCACCACCAGGCCTAACTAGAAGGAACATTACAAAAACATTAACCAAAAGGGTAGGCAGGACGAAAATCAACCCAATATGTACCATATTCCAGATATGCAAATCGTAATGCAGGAAAGAAACTTGCAAACAGTGAGGCAGCGGGACTTCAAATGATACAATCATAGGCATATGTGACAGTGAAACCAATGACATACTAAACAAAGGCTGCAAAGAATAAGTGTAAGAATGTTCAAAAAATCAAAGAGCAAAAAAAATCACCTCTAAAGACAATCCAATTATATCACAAACACTTGCAAATAAGAAGAAATAAAGTGAAGATGTGACAAAAATTCAATAAAGGTACAATAATGATGAAGAATTCATACTAATATTCTGAAAATGAAAGACACCACAATTCAAATAACAAACTGTATAAAACGTCTTACTAAGAGAATATCTCAAGTAGAAGACAGGCTATCGAGACTTGAAAGAAGACAGATGATTTATAATTCAAACTATGACAAAGATAAAACAATAAGGAGGATGAAGAAAACACAAGAGACTTAGGGGACAACAATAAAAGACCAAATTAAGAAAGTACAGGCACAAGAGCAGGACAACACGTGAAAGGATCAAAGGTATTTCTATTAAAATGACAGCCAAAATTTTACCAAATGCTGGGGGGAAATATGGCCATCCAGATACAGGAGGCAGTCAGAGTGCCAAACAGACAGATTTTGAAAAAGGATATTTTGAATTTTGAATATTACTTAAAATCTGAGTTAGGCAGAATAAAACAGAATTTTAGGTTACAAGAGAGAAGATCAATTTCATTGAAAGTCTCCATCACAATCACAGTAGCTTTATTCATAGACACTTTAAAAGGAGAGAGCATCAATTATATGTTTCAAACAGACACAAAATTTCCAACTTCAATTACTATATCCATCAAAGCTGTCCTTCATAATTTCAGGAAGATGGAAAAACTTGTAATGGTGAACACAAATTGCAGGGATATATAGCTACTGCAACATCACTAAGGAAGACACTTCCAGAGTGTCTTTACATGTCACACTCCTTCACATTGAATATTAAGATAAACAGTAGATGTCACCGGAATGTGTAGACTATACTATATCATTAGACAGAAAAGCAATGGTTTGAAATACATCAAAACTTACAAAAACACAAACTGACAATAATCACCAAATAGCTTTCATTAATAACTGAATTTGAAGAATCTCACTCTCTAATCAAAGGACACAGACAAGGAACTTTAAAAAAAACAATACTGTGTTGCTCAGTAGGTAAACACTGCACTCATAAAAAAGAATAGTCTTCGCAGTAAAGGAAAAAGACCATTCCAGGTACAGTGAATCAGAAAGTAGAAAATTGTACTCTAATCAATGAACATGGATAGAGAAATTCTCACGTAAATACTGGCAAACAGGTCTTAACAACACATCAGAAAGATAAATCCCTATGCACAAGATGACTTTATTACAGGGATGTAAGGCTGGTTCAACATATGCAAATCAATCAATTAAAATATGTCACATAAATATATGCTAGGAAAAAATTGTAGGCTCATTGAAAAAGATAGAGAAAAGGTCTTGAACAATGTCCAGCATCCCTTCAGAGAAAGCAAACAAAGAAACATAAAAAAAATCCCTTGAAAAAAAAAGGACATTTCCTGACAAAATATCTTTGTATAAGACAAAACATAGACAACATTGTACTATATGGAGAGAAACTCAAAGCATTTACACTAAATTCAGAAAAGGAACCAAGTGTGGTGATGCTTCCCAGAATTAATGGGCAACTAAAAAAAAAATAGGTCATGAATATGGCCAGAAGCCAATTAGACAGAGACAATTTCTCAATGACGTTTCTCATTTTTCTTGTATCTCTGCTTTGTGTCAAGTTGACAAAGCTAAGATACACAGTGGGAGGGTGGGTTGTTCAGTTCAGGCATTCCAGTGGTGATACAACATATACTCCTAGATCTTCCTGAACTTTTAGTAGTTCAGATGCACCTCAACACTTCATCAATTTATTCTCATATATTCATGTGTGGACTTGTACAAAGTACTGAAAGAAATGTGTTCACTCAGGTCATGTATAGAAAGAAAACTTGTTAGCTACTCAACATGATGAGATGCTATAACTATTGAAGGAGTAGTCAAACTCCTGGCCCAGCATCTGTATGCTTTTCCTCAGATGCCCTCTGCTATGTTTAGTGTTGATTGTCCCCCTGGATTCAGAAAAATCCATCAAGAAGGAATGGCAGCCTGCTGTTTTGATTGCACCCCCTGCCCAGCAAATGAGATTTCCAATGAGACAGGTAAGTGTTTACTGCGGGGAGAAATCCTTCAGATTGACTTTCTTCTGCTATCCACCCTGCACTTTCAAAGGGGCCTGGAAGGGTGCTGCACTGTTGTGTGGTATTCACCAAAGAAGACTGCTCAGACTTAGGTTTAAGCCAAATAAAGTCATCATTAGCTAGATGTCAACTACAGTTGATGTGCACAACCCCAGTGTAGCACTGAGCCTTTCTCAGGGTGAGATATGAAGCAAAAGAATCATGTTCTGGGTTGACATACTTCAGTTACCAAGAACAATGAGCCAAAAGCAGTTCCACAGAAGCTAAAAAGCAAAGTCAGTACATTTTGAGACTTTCCTAGAACTTTAAGGACTGTGATGGATTGGGCCTTTACTTCAGTTTGGCAGGTGGTGCTGCTAGGTGGTGAGTTTTATAGTCTGAGTGGTACTTCTATCATGGAGTCAGTTGAGCTAGGGAGGGTCTGGGGACCTACTAAGTCCTATGTCTCTTTTGTAGCACAAATAATATCTATTCCTTTCCTAATTTTTTTTACAAGTATGTGATCAATAACAATGTCATTATAAATAACAACCTGTGCCTTCACATATACCCTTGACTCACTGTAAAATCATTGCTGGCAGTATTTTTTGAAATTTTATTTTATAATTTAATTTAATTTTACATATCAGCCACGGATATGTTCACTTGTTCTCTACCCTTTCCCCCCCCCAACTTTCCCCCAACCCACCCCTCCCATTCCCAACTCCTCCAGGGTAAATACTCCCCTGGGGATTGAGTTCAACCTGCTAGATTCAGTCCAGGCAGGTCCAGTCCCCTCCTCCCAGGCTGAGCAAAGTGTCCCTGTGTAAGCCCCAGGTTCCAAACAGCTAGCAAATGCACTGAGGACAGGTCCCGGTCACACTGCCTGGGTGCCACCCAAACAGATCAAGCTAATCAACTGTCTCACTTATCCAGAGGGCCTGACCCAGCTGGGGACTCCTCAGCTATTGGTTCATAGTTCATGGGTTTTCATTCGTTTGGCTATTTGTCCCTGTGCTTTTTCCAATCTTGATCTCAACAATTCTCACTCATACAAACCCTCCTCTTTCTCGCCAATTGGACTCCTGGAGCTCTACTTGGGGCCAGGCCGGGGATCTCTGCATCCAGTTCCCTCAGTTATTGGATGAGGTTTCTAGCATGACAATTAGGGTGTTTGGCCATCCCATCACCAGAGTAGGTCAGTTCGGGCTTTCTCTCTACCATTGCCAGTAGTCTATTGTGGAGGTATGTTTGTGGATTTCTGTGGGCCTCTCTAGCACTTTGCTTCTTCCTATTCTCATGTGGTCTTCATTTATCATAGTCTGTTATTCCTTGTTCTCCCTCTCTGTTCTTGATTCAGCTGGGATCTCCCGCTCCCCCAAGCTCTCTTTCCCTCGACCCTCGCCCTTCATTTCCCCCACTCATGTCCAGGCTGTTCATGTAAATCGCATCCATTTCTCCGTCATTGGAGGAACCCTGTGTCTTCTTGGGGACCTGTTTTCCAGGTAGCCTCCCTGGTGTTGTGAGTAGCAGTCCAGACATCCTTGTTCCACATCTAGTATCCTCCTATGAGTGAGTACATACCATATTTGTCTTTCTGAGTCTGGGTTACCTCCCTCAGGATTATTTTTTCTAGATCCATCCATTGGCCTGCAAAGCTCATGATGTCATTGTTTTTCTCTACTGAGTAGTATTCCATTCTGTATATGTACCACATTTTATTTATCCATTCCTCAGTTGAAGGACATCTAGGTTGTTTCCAGGTTCTGGTTATTACAAACAACGCCAATATGAACATACCTGAGCAAGTGCCCTTGTGGTATGATTGAGCATTCTTTGGGTATATGCCCAAGAACGGTATAGCTGGGTCTTGGGGGAGATTGATTCCCAATATTCTAAGAAAGCACCATATTGATTTCCAAAGTGGTTTACAAGCTTGCATTGCCACCAGCAGTGGAGGAGACTTCCCCTAGCTCCACATCCTCTCCAGAATAAGGAATCTTCAGTGTTTTTGTTCTTAGCCATTCTGACTGGCATAAGGTGGTATCTCAGAGTTGTTTTGATTTACATTTCCCTGATAATTAGGGATGTTGAGCAATTCCTTAAATGTCTTTCAGCCTTTTGAACTTCCTCTGTTGAGAATTCTCTGTTTAGTTCTATAGCCTATTTCTTAATTGAACTGTTGGGCACTTTGTTGTCTAATTTCTTGAGTTCTTTATATATTCTGGATATCAGCCCTCTGTCAGATGTGGGGTTGGTGAAGACCTTTTCCCATTCTGTAGGCTGTTGCTTTGCCTTGTTGAATGTATCCTTTGCTCTACAAAAGCTTCTCAGTTTCAAGAAGTCCCATTGATTGATTGTTTCTCTCAGTGTCTGTGCTACTGGTGTTATATTTAGGAAGTGATCTCCTATGCCAGTGCGTTCAAGACTACTTCCTACTTTCTCTACTATCAGGTTCAGAGTTACTGGATTTATGTTGAGGTCTTTGATCCACTTGGACTTGAGTTTTGTGCACGGTGATAGATATGCATCTATTTGCAGCCTTCTACACATTGATATCCAGTTATGCCAGCACCATTTGTTGAAGATGCTTTCATTTTTCCATTGTACACTTTTGGCTTCTTTGTCAAAAATTATATGTTCATAGGTGTGTGGATTAATGTCAGGGTCTTCATTTCGATTCCATTGGTCCACATGTCGATTTTTATGCCAGTATCTATCTGTTTTTATTACTGTAGCTCTATAGTAGAGCTTGAAGTCAGGGATTGTGATGTCTCCAGAAGTTGTGTTATTGTGCAAGATTCTTTTGGCTATCCTGGGTTTTTAGTTTTTCCATATGAAGTTGAGTATTATTCTTTCCAGGTCTGTGAAGAATTGTGTTGGTATTTTGATGGGGATTGCATTGAATCTGTAGATTGCTTTTGGTAAAATTGCCATTTTTACTATGTTAGTCCTGCCTATCCATGAACATGGCAGATCTTTCCATTTTCTGACATCTTCAATTTCTTTTTTCAGGGACTTAAAGTTCTTGTCATATAGGTCCTTCATTTTCTTGGTTAGTATTACCCCAAGGTATTTTATGTCATTTGTGGCTATTGTAAAGGATGATGTATCTCTGATTTCCTTCTCAGCCTGTTTGTCAATTGTATATAGGATGACTACTGATTTTTTTGATTTGATCTTATATCCTGCTATGTTGCTGAAGGTGTTTATAAGCTGTATCAGCTCCTTGGCTGAATCTTTGGGGTCACTCAAGTATAGTATCATGTCATCTGCAAATAGGGAAAGCTTGACTTCTTCCTTTCCAATTTGTATCCCCTTAATCTCCTTATGTTTTCTTATTGCTCTGGCTAGAATTTCAAGTAGTATATTGAATAAGCATGGGGAGAGCAGACAGCCTTGACTCATTCCTTATTTTAGTGGAATCGGTTAGAGTTTCTCTTCATTTAATTTGATGTTGACTGTTGGCCTTATAAATAACAACCTGTGCTTTCACATATGCCCTTCACTCACTGTATAATCATTGCTGGTAGTATTTTGTAAAAGCAAGTGTTTTGAAAAAATCAAACAGCCCTGGGAGGAAATTCTACACTATATTGTCCGAATGATTATATCCCTGTAGAGGTACATGTAGACTAGATTGGAGTCATGAGTCTTTGTATTTGGTTATTCATTTATCCTCCTTGAATGTATGTCTGTATTCCTGTGTGAGTTTATGTGCAGGAGATTGTGGAGGCCAAAATAGTGCATACAAGCCCCTGGACTTTGAGTTACACACTGGTATAAGCTTCCACATGGATGCTGAGTCCAAACCCTTGTTTTCTGAAAGAGCTGTAAGCACTCCTTTTTTTTTCATTTTTCTTTATTAAGAAATTTTCTACTCACTCCACATACTATCCACAGATTCCTCTCCTCAATCCTCCCACCCCCAGCCCTCTTCCCAAGCCACCCCACATCCCCACATCCCCCAAATTGAGGTCTCCTATGGGGAGTCAGCAGAGCCCATCACACTGAGCTTAGGCAGGTCCAAGTCCCTTCCCACAGCACCAAGGCTGTGCAAGGTGTCACACCACAGGCACGAGATTCCAGAAGCCTGCCCATAGACCAGGGACAGATCCCTATCCCCCTTCCTGGGTGCCCCCCAAACAGTTCAAGCCAAATAATCATCTTCTGTATCCAGAGGGCCTAGTCTAGTCTGATGTGGGCTCTACAGCCACTAGTCCACAGTTCATGGGCTTCCACTAATGTGGCCGGTCATCTCTGCAAGTCCTTTCATCATGATCTCGACATAACTCACTGGCAAAATCTCTCCTCTCTCTCATCAGTTGGATTCCTGGAGCTCAGTCTGTTGCCTGGCCATGGATCTCTGTATCTGCCTTCATCTGTCACTGGACAAAGGCTCTATGATGACAGCTAGGTGATTTGCTAGGCGGCTCACCAGAGTAGACTGACTGGTCCAGGGACCCTCTGGATTACTGCCAGCAGAACAAAGTGGGGTCAACCTTGTGAATTCCTGAGAGCCTCCTGAGCACCCCGCCTCTTCCTATACCCATGATGTCCTCATCTATCATGATATCTTCCTTCCTGCACTCCCACTATGTTCCTGTTCCAGCTTGATCCTCCCATTTCCCTATGTTCTCATCCCCAACTCCTGGACCTCTGCCCCCCCCCCCGCCAGTAAACTCATGTAGATCTCATCCACCTCTCCTTCACAGGGTCATCCATGTGTCCTTCCTAGTCTTTCCCTGTTAGCTAGCCTCTCTGGAGATGTGGGTTGCAGTCTGGCCATCCCTTCCATCACATTAAGGATGCACTTATGAGTTAGTACATACTATGTTTGTCCTTCTGAGTCTGGGTTACCTCACTCAAGATGATATTTTCTAGTTCTATCCATTTACCTGCAAACTTCATGATATTATTGTTTTGTACTGCTGAGTAGTACTCCACTGTGTATATGTGCCATATTTTCTTTATCCATTCTTCAGTTGAGGTGCATATAGGTTGTTTCTAGGTTCTGGCTATTATAAATAATGCTGCTATGAACATAGTTGAGCATGTGTCCTTGTGGTAAAGTGGAGTATTCTTGGGTATATGCCCAAGAATGGTATAGCTGGGTCTTGAGGAAGACTTATTCCCAATTTTCTGAGAATCTGCCATACTGATTTCCAGAGTGGCTGTACAAGTTTGCATTCCCACCAACAGTGGAGGAGAGTTCTGCTTGCTCCACATCCTCTCCAACATAAGCTGTCTTCAGTGTTTTTGATCTTAGTCATTCTGACAGGTGTAAGATGTATCTCAGAGTTGTTTTGATTTGCATTTCCCTGATGACTAAGCATGTTGAGCAACTCCTTAAATGTCTTTCAGCCATTTGAGATTCTTCTGTTTAGAATTCTCTGTTAAGCCTTGTAGCCCATTTTTTAATTGGATTGTTCAGTATATTGATGTCTAGCTTTTCGAGTTCTTTCTATATTTTGGAGATCAGCCCTCTGTCAGATGAGGGGTTGGTGAAGATTTTTTTCCCATTCTGTAGGCTGTCATTTGGTCTTATTGACTGTGTCCTTTGCTCTACAAAGCTTCTCAGTTTCAGGAGGTCCCACTTGTGTCTGTGCTACTGACAAGCACTCTTAACTGTTGAGTCATCTCCTGCCACTGAAATCATGAATCCTATACAACTTGTTCTTGCCACTGCCCACAACATTGCTGACAAAGAGAAATATTGAATCACCGTGTATTGTGATGGTAAATAAGTATTGTGTGGTGGTGGGCATGCTGTTTATACAGCATTTGATGAATGGCTAATATTTTGTGTTGTCATTTAGCTGACAGGTGAGTGAGGAAGACAGCATGAAGATGTGAATTCACATTGGTACGATAAGGCTGCAATGGGAGCCTGCTAAGGAAACTTTGGGATGATGCAAGTGCTGTTACTTCCATGTGAGGGATATTCTCAGAGAGTTTTGAGACTGATGCCATTGTAGGATGTGGTGACTAAAAAGTAGTAACTGTGGGAAAAATTACTAGAAACAGCTAAACACAAGACAGCACTTGATATCATATCAAAAAAATGTGGAAAAGTGTGGACACTTGATGTAGAGACAGACAGGTGTCCCACTTAAGATTTTTGTACACAGTAGCAATGATTGTCACAATAATATAGATAAAATAGTTTTGTAGTGAAAAGAAACAGTCACAATTATTCCAATGATAGTTTGGCATACACAATCCATATAAGTCAACTGGCTATTGATTTGGAGATGGCCAAATTCAAAGGAGAGTCTAGAATTGTTTTTGATTTTTATTGCCAGTCATTGTCTATAATGCAAAGAACATTTCAAAAAGACATTTGGGACATTGGAGAGATTTCTCAGCAGTTAAGAGCATGGGATGCTCTTCCAGAGGTCCTGTGTTCAATTTCCAGAAACCACATGGTGGCTCACAACTATCTATAATGAGATTTGCTGCCATCTTCTAGTGTGCAGGCATACATGCAGGCTGAGCACTGTATACATAATAAATAACTAAATCTTAAAAAAAAGATATTTATGGTCAATGAGAAGAGTTAGCAGGTAAATTTCTTGCCATAAGTTTGATGACCTGAACTCATTGCAGGAAGCCCATTGAAATGACATAGAGCCAACTCCTACAAGATGCCTTCTTGACAATTTGCACTTTACAGACATACACACACACACACACACACACAACACTCACACACATGTGTAAAAAATAAACAGAATGTAATAAAATTGATTTAAGATAATAAGTATAAAAGGCATTTATATTATTATATACCAACAAAAAATATACAAAAACTTTATGTTTATGAATATTTGAATTAGGCGTATGTAGACAGTAGTAAGTCCATACAGGGCCAGGTCAATGTGAAGGCCACCGGAGGCATCTGATGCCCTATGTACCAGAGTTACAGGTAGTAATATGGTACTTCACATGTTCTGGGAACTTGCTTTAAGCCTCCTGTACGGGCAGACCATGTTCTTAACACCTTAGCCATCTTTCCAGCCCCATAAAGAACAACAAACAAAAAAATGTAATCATAGCTGGCCATAAATACTACGTTGGTTTTACTCATGGAATGACTTAAAATTCTGGAAGCACATTATTACTCTCCATTATTATCCACAATTTTGGACAATTACAATCACATTTCCCTTACTTGCTGTGGTGGAAATTACAACTTATGAATGGGGTATTACTGTTCAATTTAAATATTCTGTGTTACCACTCTCACTTGGGAGTTCTCATGTCTTGTTCATGCTGTTTTACCAATAACTCCTTCACAATTGAGTACATTAGTAGAACCCAGGTCTGTTGGAGTCCACAGAGGTTTCCTAATGTTATCTTAGCTTGATTTACCAGCATGGCTGCATAAGAGGATGATTGGACCTCGGGCCTGGGTACTAGGTGTTTGGTAGGGTCTACATTTAGTTGTATCTAGTAAGGCAGATGTCTTTTGCCACCCTCTTTGGCATTGATATAAAAAGCCCTTTGGAATAAAGTTCTGGGCTGGTGGATTAGGATGTAGGCTCCTCTGAGGCTATCCTGTGTTTCTGTCTCTCTCTCTCTCTTTTTTCTATCTGCCTCTATATTTCTATCTCAATCTCTTATCCCTCATTCCCCAAGAACACCCAGGGGGAAAGTCCCCACAGTTGTCTCATATAGGAGGAAATTAGGGAAGGAAGTAGGTGCTCTGTGCTCACAAAGGTGGTGATATAAGACACAAGACTTCTGGATGTTATATATGTATAGAGTTTTCTACCTTAATGCTAGGATTATTTCATTTTATAAACTTTTTAGTGTCCCTGTTCCCTGATGAGGACACAACTAAGGGCATCATATTTAATTAATTTTCCTTGAGAATTTCCTACATCATTAGAAAACCTCCCTCTCTCCCAATTCTATTTCCCACACATCACATGCAACAAAATCTCTCAAACTCATGAGCTATTTTTCATTTACTGCTTTCACACACATATGCACTTGCACGCACACACACAATAGATTCAATTTGTTGTTGCTCACCTACTCATGTGTTTGGTGATGATCATATGGTAATAAAAAAAGCTATAAGAAGTTTCATCCTGGATAAGACCGAGTCTCCATCTCTCCTGAGGGCATTACTTCTAATTCAGACAGGAAAGTTCATGTTATAGTGTATCAATAGGATCTGTGTTTGTCCTTGAAGAAGATAGGCAGTATGAAATGGAAGCCCTGCTCTTCAGAAAAGTCTCAATTAAATCTTTATCAATAAAGTATGTGGATGTTGTAAAGTTTCCAAAATACACTGGAGTGGCCTGTCCATAAGAAATGCTGAAGTTGCACTAACAATACTTTTGCTTTCTCCTTCAGATACGGATCAGTGTATGAAGTGTCCAGAGGACCAGTATGCCAATGCAGAGCAGAACCACTGCCTGTACAAAGATGTGACTTTTCTGGCCTTTGATGACCCCTTGGGGGTGACTCTGTCCAGTATGACCTTGGGTTTGTCTGCATTCACCGTTCTGGTTCTTGGAATCTTTGTGAAGCACCAAGACACTCCCATTGTGAAGGCCAATAACCTCACTCTCAGCTACATCCTGCTCATCTCCCTCATCTTCTGTTTCCTCTGTTCCTTGCTCTTCATTGGCCATCCCAACTCAGTCACCTGCATCCTGCAGCAAATAACATATGGAGTTTCATTCACTGTGGCTGTTTCCACTGTGTTGGCCAAGACAATTACTGTGGTTTTGGCTTTCAAAGTCAATACTTCTGGAAGAAGGATGAAGTGGCTCCTGGTATCAGGGGCACCAACCTACATCATTCCCATCTGCATCATCATCCAAATTATTCTCTGTGCAATCTGGCTGGGAACTTCTCCTCCCTCTGTTGACATTGATGCACACTCTGAGCATGGCCACATCATCATTGTGTGCAACAAGGGCTCAGTAACTGCTTTCTACTCTGTCTTAGGATACCTGGGCTCTCTGGCCCTGGGGAGCTTCACTGTGGCTTTTTTGGCCAGGAATCTCCCTGACACATTCAATGAAGCCAAATTCTTGACATTCAGCATGCTGTTGTTCTGCAGTGTCTGGGTCACTTTTCTCCCTGTCTACCATAGCACCAAGGGCAAGGTCATGGTGGCTGTGGAGGTCTTCTCCATCTTAGCCTCCAGTGCTGGCTTGCTGGGATGCATCTTTGTTCCCAAGTGCTACATCATTTTGTTAAGACCAGAGAGAAATTCTCTACAAAAGTTAAGGGAGAAAACATTTTCCAGAACTCACATTTCATAAATTTACCTGACAAATGTAATGTTGGTACAGAACCACCTATTAGGATACAATGCAAGGTTATTTATTAGCTAGTGAATCTCACTGTTTCTTCTAATGGTGTTGTTTATCAGTGTCATGTATACTACTTTTATCTATATTGTCTCCCATATCCTTCCACTCAGCCACCTATTTTTTACAGGACTTGGCTTTTGGACATTAGTGATGAGTGGAAGTGTTCTCTTTGTCTCTAATATGTAATAAGATTTGAAATTAACTCAGAGGTTTCTTTTTGATATCTTACTACAGCAATTGATTATTAGAGAAACTGAAGGAAGTTTTTGACCTCATGTTTGCAGATGAAGGCAATACAATTCTACCCCTTGTAGGGGGAAGACTATAGAATTCTGATGCATCCTGGGAGTTAGAGAAGTAGAACTTAGGAGCGAGAGGGATGTTTCAATAAACAGATACTGCAGAATATTACAGAAGCTGTAGAGATGTCTCAGCACACAAAGTCATGTACTGCTTTTGTAAAGTGGCAGAGTTCAATACACAACCATCATAAAATGTAGTTTACACCCACCTCTAACAGTGGCTCCATGGGATCAATGGCTTCATTGGGCCTCCAAGGACTATTATACACACACACATGCACATAACAATACACTCAACACACACACACACACACACACACACACACACACACACACACACACACTCCAGAAAATAAACCCTTTCTGTTGATTACTGGAAAATGAACAGTTTCTATGGGTTAATAATATAATATACTACATTAAAATGAAATATACTAAGGTAAAACAAAAAAAATAACACATTAGATTGAAGAAAACAAACAAACAGAAGGAAAGGAGGCCACAAAAAGGCAGATGAATCAGAGACCCACTTGTTTGCACTTTCTCAATCCCATCAAAACATAAAGTGTTAGTCATTGTATATACTCAAAGAAACTAATAGGGTAAAGTAAGAGAAGAAAAAAATAAGACAAAACAAAAAAAGACAAAAACAACAAAAACAAGACAAAACAACAAAGACACAAACAAAAAAAGGAAAACACCCTGACATGATATTGTGAGACAAAAATATCCAAAAAGGCCACTGAGTTCATTTTCTGTTGGCCAATTACTGTTACACATGCATTCTACCCTTCAGCATAGTTGATTTCCCCAGTGAGACTCCCTTGGAGGAAACTAAACTTTCATTAGCAGCTGGCTATGAACTGAATATTGGTTCTGGGTTAGGAATGAGCCTGTGTCCACTTCTCCTTTCAGCTCAAGTACCCTGCATTGGATAGTTTTTTGTCAATCTGACACAAAATAAGTCATCTGAGAGGAGGGAACCCCAATTAAGAAAATGTTCTTAAGCTGGCAGTGGTGGTGCACACCTTTAATCCCAGCACTTGGGAGGCATAGGCTGGCAGATGTCTGTGAGTCTGAGGCCAGCCTGGTCTTCAGAGTTAGTTACAGGATAGCCAAGGCTACATAAAGAAACCCTGTCTTAAAGCCTCCCACCCCCCAAGAAAGAAAATGTCTCCATTAGATCCAGCTATAGGGCATTTATTTAATCAGTGATTGACTGGGAGGGTCCAGCTCAAAGTGGGTGGTGACATTCCTAGGTGGTGGTCCTGAGTTCTATAAGAAAGCAGTCTGAGCAAAGCAGTAAGCAGCGCCTCTCCATGGACTCTGCCTCAGTTCCTGTTTGATTTCTGTCCTGGCTTCCTGCAATGATGGACTCAAATGTGAAAGTGTGTGCAAAATACGCCCTTTCCTCTCCAACTTGGTTTTTGGCCATATTGTTTTATTGCAGCAATAGAAACTCTAACTATGACAAGTTGGTACCAGGAGTGGGGTCTTGCTTTGACAGACCTGACCATGTTGTTTTGTAAGAGGACCTTGAAGGGACTTTGAAACATTGTATAAGAAAATCCTTTGAGTGTTTACAGAATGGTGAGCTGTTCTGTAGTAGCTTGGAATATAAGAATGTTGAGGGTAATGCAGAAGATGGGAACATGGTTTGTGAAGTTTCAGAGGGAAGTTTAAAGACTCTATTGGGGCCCTTTGTTATTTTGAATTAAGATTCTGTGGCCCTGGTTAGCTGGGGCTGAATAATCAGCTATGATTAACAAAATATCTGAACTACTAAAATGAAACCTTTGTTTTATGGAGATACTCGATGCTGGTTGCCTGGAGTTGAGAAATTAGTGGTGATTAAGAAGAGCCCACAGTGGTAGTGGTGCATGGCTTTAATCCCAGCACTCTGGAGGCAGAGCCAGGTGGATCTCTGTGAGTTCAAGGCCAGCCTGGGCTATAGAGTGAGTTCTAGGACAGGTACCAAAACTACACTGAGAAACGATGTCTCGAAAAAAAAAAAAAAACTAAAAAAATATAAAAAAAGAGGAGCCCAGCATTGCTGAGTTGAAATCTTCTGAGAAGTGTTTCCTGAGAGCACACGGATGCTGTGTCCCAGAGGCAGTTGTATTTTATGCTGGCAGTCAAACGTGGTGGTGTGAGAGTCACCCAGGTGGTACTGGCTTTGAAGGCATGAATTGGACATGGATTCTAGCAGAGGCTCGGTACTATGATAAGCCAGGAGATGCCATCCATGAAGGTGGAAGTACACTAGCACTTGAAGGTCCAGCATTAAAGGAGTCATTCACAGAATTTGAGACTTGGAACCATGAAGACAGTCTATGAGAGGCGTTGATGACAGTGCAGCCATGTTGCAGCAGAAGACCCAGCATTGTGGTTGATGTCAGTATTGTGGGGTGACTGACAAGAACAGCAGCATCTATAGAGTGGAGCCATCTTGAGCCTGGATGGCAAGCTGTGTGTGCTGCCGAGGATGGAGCTGAAGAAGTGACCCAAGCCCTTTGGAGAACCCCAGAAGACAGTAAGTGGATCCAGACATTGGAAATCAAACTATTACACAGTTGGAGAGTGGATTTTATTTGTCAGAGAGACTTTGCCTTGTGCCTTTCCCTCTAAAAGTAAGGAATTATTTAATCTAATTTTTATTTTTTTAGGAGCCCATACTTGGGAGATTTCAAACTTTCAAAAGTATTTTTGGGTTTGAAAGAGATTGGATATGACAAAGGGACTGATTTTTCTGGTTTTTTTTTTTTGTTTGTTTGTTTTTTTTTTTTTTGAGACAGTGTTTTTTTTGTGTAGTACTGGCTGGCCTGGAACTCACTCTGTAGATCTGACTGGTTTTGAAGTCACAGAGATCCACCTGTCTCTGTCTCCTGAGTGCTGGGAGTAAAGGTGTGTGCCACCACTTCCCAGCAGGACTACATTTTTAAAGAAAGATTTATTTATTATGTACAGTGTTCTGCATGCATGTGTTTCTGAATGCAAGAATAAGGCACCATCTCTCATTATAGCTGATTGTGAGCCAATGTCAAATTGCTGGGAGTTGAACTCAGAACCTCTGGAAGATCTGCCAGTACTCTTAACCTCAGAGTGAAATTTAAGTGTGTTCCATTGTGGAACTTTTAAAATTGTGGGATATGTAAAGTTACTTATGTTTTTAAAAATACTTGTTTATATTTATTTTATATGCATTGGTATGTTGCCTGAATGTGTATCTGTGTCAAGGTTTTGGATCCCATGGAACTAAAGTTACAGACAGTTGTGAGCTGCCATGTTGGTGCTGGGACTTGAACCTGGGTTCTCAGGAGGAATAACCAGTGCTGTTAAATGCTGAGCCATCTCTCCTGCCCCTACTTAGAATTTAATGTGAGATCTTGGGGATGAATGAGTAAGGAAAAGCAGCTTTGTAGTGATGTATTTGTGTGTCAAATTATATAGTGTCAATTGTGCTGGATAGTTTTCTAACAACTTGATACATCTGAGTCATCACATCTAAAGTCTCTGAGAAGAGGGGACATCAATTAAAAGAATGCCTTCAGCGCTTAAGAACACAGGGCCAGCTCTTCAGACCACAAAGCCAGCTCTTCCACATGAACCAGGCATTGCTGGGTGAAGGGAGAGGGAGGAAGCAAGCTAATGCCTATCCCATGCCAACACCAGATAGATGGTTACTAGGGAGAGCATGTCCTGTGGTCATAGGAATGGGAGAACTATCTGTGACCCCCAACAGCTGCAAAACTTGGGAGAGCAAACCCTATACTTCATGAGAAAAGCAGAATAGAGCCAAACTTGTTAGTGTGGTTGTGGATTAGCCAGCCAAAAAATTGTGAGCATGGGAGATCTGTCCCAATTATGCATCTGTCTTGTGGTAGCATCGGTGGAGGAGCGTTAGCCTCTTCCCCTATGCCCATCAATATCTGAAGTTAGTGATAGAGCTGGCTTCATGGTCATAGAGTGGGAGAGATATACATGACCCCCACCAGCTGCAACACTTTGGAGAGCAGGCCCTGCACCTCCCCAGAGAATCACAATGGAGCCATCCTTGTTAGTGTAGGTGAGTGTGAGCCATCCCCGAAGTTGTAAACATGGAACAGTTGTCCCCATTTGACATCAGGTAGACCAATCCTACAGCTTCACAGGCCCATACCCAAGGATATGACTTGGTCTGCCCCACAATCCACCCCATCTATGATCTGCTGGAGCTTGTGAAGGGACCTGGACTGTAGACCTAAAGTCTCAAGATTTCTAAAACACAGGGCTACAACAGGATATCCAGGAGGAGCCCTAGTTAGGGTCCAGCATTGATAAGATAGTAGAAACCAAAGGCCTCGAACCAGACCAATGACTCTTTTCAATGAACCCTTATAAGTAAAGATAAATGCAAAAGGGGTTCATGGCGTGAATCATTGTCTCACACCGCAACTTCCATGAAGAGATTAAAAAAATTTTCCCTTATTTTATTTTATTCCATTTTTCCTCTTTTCTCTTACATACACACTTTTTCTCTTACACACACACACACACGTATACACACACACACACACACACACACACACACACACACACACACACACACTCACACACTATTTGAATGGAGCAGCCAACTGAACAAAGTGGATTTCCATGAGAATGAGGGAAATGCATCATGGGGAGAGTCCAGGGGCTTTAGAGACACATGGGGCATCATCTTCCTCTTTTGGGGACCCTGTGTATATAAGAGTGTGTGCCAGTCCCCAGCTTCTTCAAGGATTATTATTTATTCTTGTCTTCCTGACTGATCTGGCTTTCTCAGACATGGTTCATGAAGTCCTGGTTCACATACAGGCATCACACAGACCAGTTGCAAACTTGTATAGCCACTTTGGAAGTCTGTATAGCTGTTTCTCAGAAAATTGGGAATTAATCTTCCTCAAGAACTAGCTATACCATTCTTGGATATATACCCAAGGAACGCTCAATCATACAAGGACTCACGCTCAACTATGCTCATAGCAGCATTATTTGTAATGGCCAGAACCTGGAAACAACCTAAGTGCCTTTCAACTGTAGAATGAATAAAGAAAGTGTGGTACATGTACACAATGGAGTACTACTCAGCAGAGAAAAACAATGACATCATGAGGTTTGCAGGCAAATGGATGGAACTAGAAAATATCCTTAGTGAGGTAACTCAGACTCAGAAAGTCAAACATGTTAAGTACTCACTCATAAGTGGATACTAGATGTGAAAGAAGTGATGACCAGACTCCAACAAAACCTATTTAGAAGAGCCAGTGAAGTATACTTTGTACTCATTAAATGAAAAATCCAACAATATGGTATTGCAATGTTAATCTTGTACACATCAAATACAGGAGTCCCCAACTTTACTAATTGAAGATTCTTAGATTTAAAGCACAGATCAACCCCAGCACAGAGATGGTGGGTCATTTCAATACTCCACTTTCAGCAACAGATAGGTAACATGAAAAAAGTAAATAGAGATATTCTGAAGATAAATGACATCATAAGTCAGTTTTACCTCCATATTTTACAAACCCTGTGGACTTGTAAGCCTCTAGATAGAGACCATATTTACAGAAAGCACTCTTAGTCCACTATGCACACAGAAGCCTTAAATAACCCATCAACATAAAACAATACTTTCAAAATATCCTCAAAATATGAGCACTCTGGCCCAGAAACCTTCCATTTTCTAACAACCAATGGAATATGAAGCTCAAAATTGTGAGCAGATAATTTAAATACAAAATATATTAGTTTAAAAGCATTTTACATATACAGAGCACGGATGATTTCAATAAGGACTCCTTTATGTTTATATGCACTATGTACACAACAATGAAAAACTAAATGGGATGATGGTTATCCAACTCATTGTGAGAATACAGACTGAGAGCTTGGCATTTTGTTCTCCTGGGAACCAAGATTCGAACACACTGTGGGTAACTCAAGAGGGGTATATATCTTCCCGAAATATCATTACATGTGAATTTTTTCACTATAAGGTATTTACAAACTATGATGTTTTAAGAATTCTAATAAAGTAAGAGAATCTAAAAAGATATTTCCCAAAGACTACTCAATATATGTATTTGCATGTTCCAGAATTTCTATGTAGTCCATGCTTGCCTTGAAAACATAGGTTACCTTTCTGTGCCTCACAAATGCTCAGATTATTGGCATGCACCACCATGATATCCAGTAAGATGCTTGGTTCTGATAAAACATGGATTTTTATAAAATGGATAATTAATATGATTAAAATTGAAAAGAAAGACATGTTAAATTCCATAGTTTAATCATTGCACATATTTATATATGATGAATTATCATCCTCTACCCCCTAGATACCATTGTCATGATGATAAATGAACATGTATAAATATTACTGATAACTATGACAATGCAAAACTTAAAGAAAATAGTTTTAGAGCAAAGCATGAAAGCTGTGCCATTTCTGAAAAATAGTTTTGATCACTGATAAATAGACCTTGTACAACTAAAAGTTTGTGTTATTTTACACACTCAGTGTGACATAATATAAATATTCAAATAAGTAATACCTTGTAAAAATAGTTTCAAACATCCAGTGAGCAGATATTTATGTCTTTTAATTAGAAAAAAGTATCAACTGAAATATATCCCCAGTAAAATAGAATAAAAATCTTAAAATCTGACTTTTCATATTATTGTAATACATCAATTGTTTCAAGTTATTAATATACAAATGTACACATAATTGAGACAATGCAACTTGAACATACTAAGTCAGCTATATTTAAGTTAGTGTTAAGGAAAAGCTTTCCAACAGAGTTGGAAACTGTCATTATTACTTTGCAGGGAAATTAATGACCATGCATAAAGATTCTATTAGTGTATATTGTAGAAGTAACTGTCTTATTCAATAAGAAACTCAGAGCCAATACAGAGATGAAAGTCAAGAGGTCAGAGCAATAGCTAAGAGCTAAAAACCTTACCCTTCACTGTTGCTGTACCTCTCTGAATGAGACCTACTTCCTGTGTCTGTCTTTTTTTAGAGTTTCTGTTCTGCCTTCTCATTGGTTGTAAACCCAACCACATGACCTCCTAGTCATTGCCTGTCTGTATAGACCTCCAGGTCTTCTATGGTTGGTATTGAGGTTAAAGGCATTTGTCTCCAGTGCTGGCTGTATCCTGGAACACACAGAGATCTACCTAGCTTTGCCTACCAAGTGCTGGGATTAAAGGCGTGCACCACTACCACCCAGGTTTTGCTATGGCTTGCTAATAGCTCTGACCCCTGGGCAACTTTATTTATTAACATACAAATAAAATCACATTTCAATACAAATAAAATATCACCATAGTACATCAACATGTGCTTATGTAGATTAATCTGCTTTAATCAGATGGTAGACATATATTGTTCCTATTAGATATTATTCAGTACCTATCAAACGTTCATTTACTATCTTCTTAATTTTGACAAAAGTAAAATCCAATTAGAAAATTAGACTACACAAAATTAGTGTCATATAAAATAATGCTAGCTCTATGACTTATGGTGTTTTGTAGTTATTTAATTAAGATAAATATACTTATTCAGCCACAGTGAGGAAATTCAACTGGAGAATGACAGAACACTCTTTCTTTCAAAGTACACACATAGTTCCACACACCTATGTAAAAATTTTTTATCAAAAGTATGAAAGTGGTTGTGAAACTTGAAGTGCATATGCTTACATATGTCTCACTCTCTTTTGAAAGTATAAATTGAAAATGGCTTGTCTAATCAAATATGTTAAATGCTTACAGCTTTTGTAAGTTTATTTGAGTTTCTTTCTGACTTCATAAGAAATCAAATCACATTGACAAAGAACTCTCTTCTTGCACATATTAGACAAGCCAGCCACAGAGAGATCATGTAACTACAAGTGTGATCTCTGCATGCATGGGATTGCTGCTGTAGATCCTGAAGAGAGATTCAGGCTGATTCAGAGTGGTGCCTGAGCTGCTGAGATTGGAGAGCAGAGGAGAAGAGGACGAACAGGGAGGAACAGGGACACCATCTGCTGTAAAGCAGAGGACTCTCCTAGCGTACAAGATCCAGTGTCTGGTAGACCATACAGCACTGTAACCTTACATGAAGTAAGCAATGTTCCCTGGAGCCAGTTGACTCTTCCATAGAATATTTTATCTAAATTAAAAATTTTAAATTTTCCCGGCTACCTTTGATAAGTCCATTTCACACTAAACCTATCACAATATCCTTTATGTCAAATGACATTTCACAATTGAACATTTTTCTTCTTCCACTGCTAAACTGATGACTTACTCCACAGCCATATTTCAGCAGTCACAGTAATGTCACATGGACAACAATCCATCTATCCTGTATTTGTTTTAGGTGGGTTTCCATACATTGCTTCCAACCTAATTCCTGAATATATATATATATATTCCATGTTGCCTTTGTTGAGTACAGTCTTGATTTTAAGCTGCACTACTCATTTTCTGATACTTATTATATAGTTATCTCCGGCTATGGGCATGTCAGCCTGGGATAAAATATACCTGACTTTTTTCAAATCCTAACATACATGATTATTTCTCTTTAGCAGTAGCGAAGATACTCATGCAGATTATTCTGACAGTATGCCTTAATCTTGCTTCTTTGAGAATGCCTTTGAGAATGGACATCTTTCAGAGTCCCAATCAAGTCAATGTGTGCAGAGAAACACATTCATAACAACAAACAAAATACACATTGGATAAATTATATATGCAGCAAAGAGGTGAACATGGTACATTATCAGATAATACAAATAATAAATGTCAGAGGAAGGATCTGAGACAGATGAAGGCATTTCTAATGCATAGAGAGGTTCCCAGTGTCTAATTCCTACATTATGCTCTGAAATCTTCTGCAGCAAACTGAGACAGTATTTGTCACTATAGCCTCACACAAGGAAATTGCTAGTAACTAACTTTAGTGACATCATCCCTTTTCACAGGAGCGTGTCTAGACTTCTAGAATCCCCTCAAATATTCTGTCAATCCTCTATAATATAATATTTCTCTTTCAGAACTAACATTGCAAACATCAAAATCCTGAGGAGATATAGGCATGACAGGGAATATGGAGGAAATTCCTTATGTCTACAACAGAAAAGAGAAAGAATAAACCCCAAATTCCTTTTTCTATTTGAAAATACCAGAAGAGTCACTATGAAATAACTTTTTTTATTATTATTTTATTTTATTTTACAATATAATTTAATTCTACATATAGGCCACGGATTCCTTTGTTATCCCTCCTCCCGGCCCCTCCCTCCCCCCCCCACCCCCCATTCCCATTTCCTTCAGGGCAAAGACTCCCCTGAGGATTGAGATCAAGCTGGTAGACTCAGTCAAGGCAGGTCCAGTCCCCTCCTCCCAGACTGAGCCAAGTGGCCCTGCATAAGCCCCAGGTTTCAAACAGCCCACTCATGCACTGAGCACAGGACCCGGTCCCACTGCCTGGATGCCTCCCAAACAGATCAATTGTCTCACCTATCCAGAGGGCCTGATCCAGTTGGGGGCCCCTCAACCATTGATTAATAGTTCATGTGTTTCCATTTGTTTGGCCATTTGTCCCTGTGCTTTATCCATCCTTGGTCTCAACAATTCTCGCTGATATAAACCCTCTTCTGTCTCGCCAGTTGGACTCCTGGAGCTCCACCCGGGGCCTAGCCTTGGATCTCTGCATCCAGTTCCCTCAGTCATTGGATGGGGTTTCTAGCACGACAATTAGGGTGTTTGGGCCATTGTATCAGCAGAGTAGGTCAGTTCGGGCTGTCTCTCGACAATTGCCAGCAGTCTGTTGTGGGGACATCTTTGTGGATTTCAGTGGGCCTCTCTAGCCCCTTGCTTCTTCCTATTCTCATGTGGTCTTCATTTACCATGGTCTCCTATTCTTGTTCTCCCTCTCTGTTCTTGATCCAGCTAGGATCACCCTCTCCCCTAAGTTCTCTTTCCCTTGACACTTGCCCTTCATTTCCCCCACTCATGTCCAGGCTGTTCATGTAGATCTCTGCCATTTCTCTGTCATTGGGTGATCCCTGTGTCTTTCTTGGGGTCCTGTTTTCTAGGTAGCCTCCCTGGTGTTGTGAATAGCAGTCCAGTCATCCTTGTTCCACATCTAGTATCCTCCAATGAGTGAGTACATACCACGTTTGTCTTTCTGAGTCTGGGTTACCTCACTCAGGATGATTTTTTCTAGATCCATCCATTTGCCTGCAAACTTCATGATGTCATTGTTTTTCTCTGCTGAGTAGTATTCCATTCTGTATATGGACCACATTTTATTTATCCATTCCTCAGTTGAAGGGCATCTAGGTTGTTTCCAGGTTCTGGTTATTACAAACAATGCCAATATGAACATACCTGAGCATGTGTCCTTGTTGTATGATTAAGCATTCTTTGGGTATATGCCCAAGAGCGGCATAGCTGGGTCTTGGGGGAGATTGATTCTCAATTTTCTAAGAAAGTGCCATATTGATTTCCAAAGTGGTTTACAAGCTTGCATTCCCACCAGCAGTGGAGGAGAGTTCCCCTAGCTCCACATCCTCCCCAGCATAAGCTGTCTTCAGTGTTTTTGATCTTAGCCATTCTGACAGGTGTAAGGTGGTATCTGAGAGTTGTATTGATTTGCATTTCACTGATGATTAGGGATGTTGAGCAATTTCTTAAATGTCTTTCAGCCTTTTGGACTTCCTCTGTTGAGAATTCTCTGTTTAGTTCTATAGCCTATTTCTTAATTGAACTGTTGGGCATTTTGATGTCTAATTTCTTGAGTTCCTTATATATTCTGGATATCGGCCCTCTGTCAGATGTGGTGTTGGTGAAGACCTTTTCCCATTCTGTAGGCTGTCGCTTTGCCTTGTTGACTGTATCCTTTGCTCTACAAAAGCTTCTCAGTTTCAAGAGGTCCCATTGATTGATTGTTTCTCTCAGTGTCTGTGCTACTGGTGTTATATTTAGGAATTGATCTCCTATGCCAATGCGTTCAAGACTACTTCCTACTTTCTCTTCTAGTAGGTTCAGAGTAGCTGGATTTATGTTGAGATCTTTGATCCACTTGGACTTCAGTTTTGTGCACGGTGATAGATATGCATCTATTTGCAGCCTTCTACAAGTTGATATCTAGTTATGCCAGCAACATTTGTTGAAGATGCTTTCTTTTTCCATTGTACGCTTTTGGCTTCTTTGTCAAAAATTATATGTTCATAGGTGTGCGGATTAATGTCAGGGTCTTCAGTTCGATTCCATTGGTCCACATGTCAGTTTTTATGCCAGTACCAAGCTGTTTTTATTACTGTAGCTCTATAGTAGAGCTTGAAGTCAGGGATCTTGATGCCTCCAGAGGCTGTTTTATTATACAGGATTTTTTTTGGCTATCCTGGGTTTTTAGTTTTTCCATATGAAGTTGAGTATTATTCTTTCCAGGTCTGTGAAGAATTGTGTTGGTATTTTGATGGGAATGGCATTGAATCTGTAGATTGCTTTTGGTAAAATTGCCATTTTTAGTATGTTACTCCTGCCTATCCATGAGCATGGGAGATCTTTCCATTTTCTGACATCTTCTTCAATTTCTTTTTTTCAGGGACTTACAGTTCTTGTCATATAGGTCCCTCATTTGCTTGGTTAGTGTTACCCCAAGGTATTTTATATCATTTGTGGCTACTGTAAAGGGTGATGTATCTCTGATTTCCTTCTCAGCCTGTTTGTCAATTGTATATAGGAGGGCTACTGATTTTTTTTTTTGATTTGATCTTATATCCTGCTATGTTGCTGAAGGTGTTTATAAATGTATCAGCTCCTTGGTGGAATCTTTGTGGTCACTCAAGTATACTATTATGTCATCTGCAAATAAGGGATGCTTGACTTCTTCCTTTCCAATTTATATCCCCTTAATCTCCTTATGTTATCTTGTTGCTCTGGCTAGAACTTCAAGTACTATATTGAATAAATATGGGGAAAGTGGACAGCCTTGCCTCATTCCTGATTTTAGTGGAATTGCTTTGAGATTCTCTCCATTTAATTTGATGTTGGCTGTTGGCTTGCTGTAAATTGCCTTTATTATCTTTAGGTATGTTCCCTGTATTCCTGATCACTCCAAGACCTTTATCATGAAGGGGTATTGGATTTTGTCAAATGCCTTTTCTGCATCTAGCGAGATAATCATGTGGTTTTTTTCTTTGAGTTTGTTTATGTGGTCTATTACATTGATGGGCTTTTGTATGTTGAAACACCCTTGCATCCCTGGGATGAAGCCTACTTGATCATGGTGGATAATTGTTTTGATGTGTTCTTGGAGTCTGTTTGCCAGTATTTTATTGAGTATTTTTGCATCAATGTTCATGAGGGAGATTGGTCTGTAGTTCTCTTTCTTTGTTGTATCCTTGTTTGGTTTAGGAATCAGGGTAATTGTAGCCTCATTGAAGGAGTTTGGTAATGTTCCTTCTGTTTCTATTGTGTGGAACAATTTAGAGAGTATTGGTATTAACTCTTCTTTGAAGATCTGGTAGAATTATGTGTTGAAACCATCTGGTCCTGGGCTTTTTTTTTTTGGTTGGGAGATTTTCATGACTGTTTCTATTTCCTTAGGGGTTATTGGACTATTTAAATATTTTATCCGGTCTTGATTTAACTTAGGTGTGTGGTACCTATCCAGAAAATTATCCATTTCTTTTAGATTTTCCAATTTTTTGGAGTAGAGGTTTTTGAAGTATGACCTGATGATTCTCTGGATTTTCTCAATGTCTGTTGTTATGTCCCCCTTTTCATTTCTGATTTTCTTAATTTGGATGTTCTCTCTGTCTTTTGGTTAGTTTTGATAAGGTCTTTTCTATCTTGTTGATTTTCTCAAAGAACCAACTCTTCCTTTCATTGATTTTTTGTATTGTTCTCTTTGTTTCTATTTTACTGATTTCAGCTCTCACTTTGATAATTTCCTGGCATCCATTCTCCTGGCAGACTTTGCTTCTTCTTGTTCTAGAGCTTTCAGGTGTGCTGACAAGTCACTAGTGTGAGACTTCTCCAACTTCTTTATGTGGGCATTTAGTGCTATGAATTTCCCTCTTAGCACTGCTTTCATAGTGTCCCATAGGTTTGGGTATGTGGTGTCTTCATTTTCGTTGATCTCTAGGTAATCTTTATTTTCTTCCTTAACCCATTGATGATTCGAGTATTATTCAGTTTCCATGAGATTGAAGTTTTCTGTAGTTTTTCTTGATGTTGAAATCTAACTTTAAACCATGGTGGTCTGATAGAACACAGGAGATTATTCCAATTGTTTTGTGTCTGTTGAGATTTGCTTTGTGGCCAAGTATGTGGTCAATTTTAGAGAAGGTTCGTGGGGTGCTGAGAAGAAGGTATATTCTTTTTTGTTAGGATGGAATGTTCTGTAGATATCGATTAAGTCCATTTGAGTCATGACATCAGTTAAGTCCTTTATTTCTCTGTTAAGTTTCAATTTGGGAGATCTGTCCATTGGTGAAAGTGGGGTGTTGAAGTCTCCCACTATTAATGTGTGGGGTTTTATGTGTGGTTTAAGCTTTAGTAATGTTTCTTTTACATATGTAGGTGCCCTTGTGTTTGGGGCATAAATATTCAGAATTGAAACATCTTCTTGTTGGATCTTTCTTGTGATGAGTATGTAATGCCCTTTTTGATCTCCTTTGATTGATTTTAGTTTGAAGTCTATTTTGCTGGATTTCAGGATGGCTACACCTGCTTGTTTCTAAAGACCATTTGATTAGAAAGTTTTTTCCCAGCCTTTTATTCTTAGGTAGTGTCTATCTTTGAATTTGAGGTGAGTTTCTTGTGTGTAGCAGAATGATGGGTCCTGCTTTCATATCCATTCTGTAAGCCTATGTCTTTTTATAGGTGAATTAGGCCATTGATATTAAGGGATATTAATGACTAGTGATTGTTCATTCCTATGATGTTTTGGTGGTAGTGTGTGTGTACTTCTTTTCTTTGGGGTTTACTGCTGTATCTTTATCTATTACCTGTGTTTTTGAGGATGTATCTGACTTACTTAGGTTGGAATTTTCCTTCTAGTGCTTTCTGTAGGGCTGGGTTTGTGGATAAATATTGTTTAAATCTGGCTTTTTCTTGGAATGTCTTATTCACTCTGTGATGATTGAAAGTTTTTCTGGGTATATTAGTCTAGGCTGGCATCCATGGTCTCTTAGTGTCTGTATTACATCTGTCCAGGTCCTTCTGGCTTTCAAAGTCTCCATTGAGAAATCAGGTGTCATTCTGTTGGGTTTGCCTTTATATGTCACTTGGCCTTTTTTCTTTGCTCCTCTTATTATTCTTTCTTTATTCTGTACATTTAGTATTTTAATTATTATATGGCAAGGGGACGTTTTTTGGGGGTCTAGTCTGTTTGGTGTTCTATAGGCTTCTTATATCTTCATAGGCATTTTCTTCTTTAAGTTGGGAAAGTTTTCTTCTATGATCTTGTTGAATATATTTTCTGTGCATGTGAGTTGGTATTCTTCTCCTTCTTCTATTCTTATTATTTGTAGGTTTGGTCTTTTCATGGTGTCCCAAATCTCTTTGATATTTTGGTTCATGACTTTGTTGGCTTTAGTGTTTTCTTTGACTGATGAATCTATCTCTTCTACCGTATCTTCAACGCCAGAGATCCTCTCTTCCATCTCTTGCATTCTGTTGTTTATACTTGCATCTGAAGTTCCCATTTGTTTACTCAGATTTTCAATTTCCAGCATTCCCTCTGTTTGTGTCTTCTTCTTTTTTTCTATTTCCCTTTTCAGGTCTTGGACTGTTTCCTTCATCTGTTTCATTGCTTTTTCATGATTTTCTTTCAGGGCTTTATTATTTTCTTCCAGGACTTTATTGTTTTCTTCTACTTTATTTTTCCTTTCCTCTAGTTTTTTATAGTGTTCTTCTCATGTTCTGTTTGTCTTTTCCTCTATATAAGCCTCTACCTTCTTCATGATGTTATTCATAAAGCTGTTTTCTTCTGCTTCTTCCAATTTTTGATGTTCAGGTCTAGATGTTGAAGGAGGGCTAGGTTCTGGTGATGCTGTATTGCTCTTCATTTTGTTGTATGTACTTCTGTGTAGCAAGAGTTTTCCTGCCTGGCCCACAGTCAGGACAAATCTCTCTCACCTGCCAGTCCCAGGGCCGCTCAGACAAGGCCAAGTGAACACAGAGACTTATATTGGTTACAAACTGTATGGCCATGGCAGGCTTCTTGCTAACTGTTCTTATAGCTTAAATTAATCCATTTCTATAAATCTATACCTTGCCAAGTAGCTCATGGCTTACCGGCATCTTCACATGCTGTTTCTCATCGTGGCGACTGGCAGTGTCTCTCTGACTCAGCCTTCCACTTCCCAGCTTTATTCTTCTCCTTGTCCCGCCTACACTTCCTGCCTAGCTAATGGCCAATCAGTGTTTTATTTATTGACTAATCAGCAACACATTTGCCATACAGAACATCCCACAGCACTTCCCCTTTTCTTTTTTTCAAAAAGGAAAGTTTTAACCTTAAAGTAAAATTACATATAATTTTGGAATTTGGGGGTAGCATCTCTTACTAATTCCTGCTGGAGGGAGGCGCTGTATTTTATGGGGACACAAAGAAAATTTTAAGATTATGGAATAGTCCGTGAGGGTGTATCGTCTGAGCCAGTTGCCTTGAAACCATTGTGGATGTTGGATCATCTGGGCCATGGCGTCATTGGAGACCTTTCAGGGGGTTTTGGCTGGTCAAACCTGATGTATCTTAATCTGGAACAAATCCATAGCCTCTGGCTCTCTGTGGGAACAAAAGCAGAGACTCTTTTCCAAAGCAACATATCCTTATATCCAAATTTTGAAGTCAAGATATCTTTAAAATATACATTTTGGCATAACTCAACAGCTTTTACAATCAAATGTTTTTCTGCAGTTAAAAATCCCAAAGACAACACAATCAAGATTCTCTGTGTAATATTCATCTTTACATGGCTTATCTTTTTATTAATTTTACTGTCTCTTTAAAGACTTTATTTTTTTAAAACTATGTATTTGTTTATATAACTGTATATATCACCTTTTTTTTGTCTCTTTCAAGCCTATGTATATTTTACACACATTGTAAACTATTACATCTGTCTTATTGTGAATCTATTGCTTTAAACTGCAGCAGCTGTGGCTGCTGGCTCCACCCACCTCAGCCTCCCAACATGGCTACGTTTACCACCAGCTCTGGGAGCTATCGTGGGTCTATGCTTTTATCCAAGCATTATGTAGCCCAGAAACCTCTTTTTTTTGTTTTGTACTAGCAAAGGCTAAATCTACCACACAGTTTAATGTGCCACTTGCAGAGGCCATATTCCCGCCACACTGCAGGTCGAGTGAGCACACTAGGAACCCACCAGTAGTTCAAAACGGCAGCTCCCGCTCATTTGAGAGAGACAATTAGGAACTGTTTTTAGCTCCATTTTAGAATCTTCTTTCTCAATTTTTAGGTGGAAACTCTTGCCCCACGTTGGGTGCCATTTGTAGCAAGAGTTTTCCTGCCTGGCCCACAGTCAGGACAAATCTCTCTCATCTGCCAGTCCCAGGGCCACTCAGACATGATGAAGTAAACACAGAGACTTATATTGATTACAAACTGTATGGCCATGGCAGGCTTCTTGCTAACTGTTCTTATAGCTTAAATTAATCCATTTCTATAAATCTATACCTTGCCAAGTAGCTTGTGGCTTACTGGCATCTTCACACGCTGTTTCTCATCTTGGTGGCTGGCAGTGTCTCTCTGACTCAGCCTTCCACTTCCCAGTTTTATTCTCCTATTTGTCCCGCCTACACTTCCTGCCTAGCCAATGGCCAATCAGTGTTTTATTTATTGACTAATCAGCAACACAGCACTTCTGCCTTGATGTCTGCCCTTCTCCTTGTGGTTTGTTCTTGGTCTTATCAGTGCACTTTGTCCAGACAGAGCTGAGAGATTCATGAAGTCTCTCTCTCTCTTGTCCGGATGGGAGCTCTCTTGTCCAGACGGGAAGTCCGGGGTAGGATGGGAACTCTTGTCTAGACAGGAAGTCCGGGGCAGGATGGGCACTTGGGGCCAGTCTCTAAGTCTCAGGAAGTGGCTTGGGTCTCAGGCGATGATGGGCATGGGGGCAGGGCTTGGAGATTGCAGGGTCTGCTGGGGGTCTTGGAGAAGAGGAGCCTTTCCAGTAGGGGTGGAGGTAGAAGGGATCCTGCCTGGTGGCCAGAACCTGGGGCCTAGTTGGGCAGGTCTTCCCCAGAGTGGCTGCCAGGCATGGGATATAGGCTGAGCCCAGGCGCTCACTTCTTGTCCAGAAGGGAAGTCCTGGGGAGGATGGGAGCTGGGGACCAGTCTCTAGGTCTCAGGAAGTGGCTGGGGTCTTGGGCTATGATGGGCATGGGGGCAGGGCTTGGAGATTGCAGTGTCTGCCATGGGTCTTGGAGAAGGGGAGCCTTCCCGGTAGGGGTAGAAGAGAACTTGCCTGGTGGCCAGAACCTGGGGCCAAGTTGGGCATGTCTTCCCCGGAGTGGCTGGTGCCCAGGAATGAGATCTAGGCTGTTTCCAGGCTCTCCCCTCTTGTCCAGAAGGGAAGTCTGGGGCAGAATCACTAGGAAATATCTTTTTTTTTTTTGAGACAGGGTTTCTCTGTGTAGCTTTGTGACTTTCCTGGGACTCACTTGGTAGCCCAGGCTGGCCTCGAACTCTCAGTGATCTGCCTGGCTCTGCCTCCTGAATGCTGGGATTAAAGGCGTGCGCCACCACTGCCCGGCTACTAGGAAGTATGTTAATGGGATAGAAATGGAATAATGTTTGAGTCTGTACTTCCCCTAGGGCATATGAATGTCAAACCTTGAAAAGGAATAAATGAATAAAAGACTTACTTGATCATAATATCTCCGTTAAATTTAGTCATTGTCCAATCGATTGTTTTGTTGAGTGGGTAGACAGTATAAGCTGGGAAAAATCCAACAATCACTACATTTCCTTCACCACTTAAATGGTAATTCATTCTGACTAAGCACTCGCTGCTTCTGTAGGAACACACAAGAATAGGAATCTGCAGAAAGCAAGAGATAAAATTCCAAGAGCACAGCATATTAACAAAATATCTGCCCACCCTTGAGTATGGTAAGGTGGACTCTACAGAATTCAGCACATATATACATAGCTCATGTATGTAAGTATTTGTTTATAATTTTATTGGTGCCTGGAGTTATCCCTTGAAACATCCCAAGTTCTTTCTGAAAGGATTCTTCACTCCTCTTCTGTGGAATTATCCAATGATTATTTCTCTCAGGCATTGAATCTGAGGCCTTGCTTTCAGAATAACAAACAGTATGCATAAAAATATTTTTTTTAGACTCTTCTCCAGCCACAAGCAGTATGATTTCATCCAAGACCATAGAGATCAATTCCCAAGTCATGAAATACTCTTAGTGGATTCTGCCACAAGTGTGAACCAAGAGACTGACTGCTCATGGTTAATCCATTTATGGTGATACAAACTTTTTTATACCAGATGATACCATGGTAAACAAAAGGGAATAGGGCCATAAAGGTCCCAAGGTATGTCTGACCAAGTCACAATAGCAGACACCATGTTCTGTAGAACTGGAGACCCTCCATCCTAGTTTTGCTTTCCAGGAGTTACAGAATGTTCCTTTTTCTACAGATGTATCTGTGAATGCCAATATTACGTTCATGCTCTTCTGTAAACACTTTGTGTCTCTTTCTGATGAAACTAATGGTTCTACCAAATTGATTTCCAAATGTTCAACTTCATGTTAATACAGAAATCAAGTTTTCTTTTTGAATCTGAACTTTGACTTTCTGTAATATTCTTTTAACCACCATGAACCAATGAATTGTCATCATATGGCCAATCCCATAACATTGAGTCCACCCACTAATTATCTGTATCTGAGAACATAGTGCCATAAAGAAATATAATACTTTAGAAATACATCTAGGTTTTTATCCCTCCAAACACTGAATCAAGACATTAGGAGAAGGGCTCTGTTTCCAAAAGCATGGGCATCAGTTAAGTCAGTGACTCCACTGTGTGTGTGTGGCACTGTATTCATGATGCGTGTTAATGTAGTGGTGACCATGATGAAAACTATGCACAAAGTAGAATGTGAATCATTGTGCAAACAATGACTTCTCCTTGATAGTGATGAATCAGTATTACTGGACTAGGACATAGCTAAGTGAGGTTCACTATCCTTCTTGCCCTCCTCTACATTAACAGTCCAGCTACAGGAGACTTGCTCCCACCTTACCTCCACACCCTCAGGTTTCCATGGCTTGAATAGAATTGTACTACCACCACCATTTGTTGTCCATTGTTTTGTTAATCTTTGCCATTGTGACAGGTAAGATGAATTATCAAAATTCTTTTGATTTGCATTTCCCTAATAGCTAAGCATGATGATCTTTTTGGAGGTTTCCTGGCATTTTTTTCTTCTTTTTGTAACTCTCTGTACAGTTCCCAGGCCCACATTTTTGAATTGGTCATTTTTTCTTTTTCTTTTTTTTTGACTATTGTTTCTTGGGTCTTTGTATATTCTGGATATTAAATTCTCTGTTGATATCTAGCTGGCAAGGATTCTCTGCCATACTGTGGGACTTCTTTTCATCTGGTGGATTGTTCCTTTAGCCATGCAGAAGCTTTAGTTTCATGAAATCCCACTTGTAGGCTGTTGACTATTATTCTTGTGTTAATGGAGGCCTATTCAGAAAGTCCTTTCCTGTTTGAATATCATGTGGGGTACTGTCCGTGCATCCTTCTAGAAGTTTCAGGTTTAGGTATCTAATCAATTTCGAGTTTGTTTTTATGTAAGGTGAGAGACAATAGTCTAACTTCATTCTTCTGTATGTGGACATCCAGTTTTCTCAGCACTATCAGTTGAAGATGTTTGTTTTTTCTGTCGCATATGTTTGTGACATCTTTGTCCAATATGTCTGTTTTCCTGCCAGTGAATAATATTTTTATTACTATGGCTCTGTAATTTACCATAAGATCTGGAAAATAATACCCCAGGATTGTTTCTTTCTTCTGAATTATTTGGACTATCTGGGGTCTTTTGTCTGAGGTCCATATGAATTTTAGGATAATGTTTTTCTGTTTCTGTGAAAGGGGAGATGCAGATTTTGATTGGGGTGCTGTTACAAATCGCTTTTGGTAAAATGGTGATTTTTACAACGTTAATTTTACCAGTCCATGAGCATGGAATATCTGTTTTCTATTGTGTTTCTCGGTCTCTTTCTGAAGAGGTTTAAAGTCTTCGTCATAGAGTATATTCACTTCTTTGGTTAGATTTATTACTAGATAGTTTTTGAGACTCTTGTAAATGGGAGCACATTTATGAATTTCTTCTCTGTGCATTTGTTATTGGTGTATTGAAAAGATATTTATTCAAGCAAGTCGATTTTCTATCTGCCCAAATTGCTGAATCAGTTGATAATTTCTAGATTTTTTTTTCTGTAGAACTTTTGGCATCTCTAATGTATAGCATCATGTCATTCACATATATAGATAGTTTGACTTCTTTTTTTCTGTGTGCCCTCTTTGGCTTTCTTCTCTTGCCTAATTGCTCCAGGTAGTACTCCAACCACAGTTTTGTAAAGGAGTGGGGATAGTGGGCATCTCTGTCCTTTTCCTGACTTCAGTGGTGTTAATTCATGATTTTTGCTATTTGAGATCAGGTTGTCTCTGGATTTTGTTCCATGATACGATGGTAAAAGTTTACTTTGACTCTTTTGCAGAACAATAAAACAAAATACAGATGGTATTCCTCCCCTAGTGAATACTACAGCAGCTTTTCTGTAGATCACTGAGCACAGATGGTGAGAGGGTTCCTATCTGAAAACCACTCAGCATTAACTGCACCTTGCATCCAGTTTCCTGTATCTTGAGGAAGATTATTTTGTCTCACCTCAGGTTTTAATAATAATCTAATCCCTGGTATCCTATAATTCTTTAGAAATTGGTTGTTTTTTGAAGTAATCAAATTAGAATAGGTAAACTGTGGATGGGGTTCACATTATTTGGTTTCTTTAATAAATTACAGCCTATGTCAAGGCTTAGATAAAGAATAAAGTATTGTAACAACAATGCAAGTATGTCTAAGGTTGTCTGTAGTGGATTCTAAGAGACAATTCTTCCTCCATCCATATCAGAATATAAACTACACAGTGAAAGTTTTTTATACTCAATGTTCCAGGATCATGGGGTCTATCCATCTTTCGTAAGAAGATACAAATTTTTAATTCTGTGTTACAATCATGCTGGAAAAAGAATATCAGTAAATAAATGGGTGAGTTCATGAAAGATTGATTTTGAGAATGACATGCCTTATACAATTCCTTCAATACAATATGGGACATTTGTTGTTATTGTTGCATTCCTGTTTGGAGTCTGAACTTAGCTGTTTAACTTTAGCTCTTAGAACTCCATAATATGTTCCATGTTCAGTCATATGTATCCTAAAACCAAGTTCGTCTATCAGTGTGAGAAGACAAATGTGACTAGCTCCTGGACATCACATGGTTGTTACATACATGAATGAATAATAACCGTGGTTATATGTATAAGGCTTCAAAGAGATCAAGAAAGTAAGCAATTTTATCATGGAAAGGGTAATTGTTTCATGATTCTCACACATAGTTGAGGGGTTGTGGATTTTTTTGTGTTTGATTTTATTTTTTTTTAGAAAATTTAAATTTATATCACGATGAATTAAAATCAAAGTCATCAACATAAAAATGAAAGTAACCCTCTACAGGTTAGATATGGTAACAACTGGCAAGGCAGGATATGCCTTATCTGTAGTTGTGGCACAAATGTTATATTGGTAACCAATTACTTTCTTATTGGATTTAAGGTGTGCTCAGAAGACAGCAATACATGCCTGGTGACATATTCTGGCCAAGATCCCCAAGGGCAAATCACTCCAATTAATTATCTAAGTGAACTTGGTATCAAACAGTCCTCTAAATTCATCTTCATATCCCCTGGTTAGTGCAACTCTAGACATCATTAGAGAAGCACATTTGTGCAGTGGACAGTCATTAACACAGATACCCAGAAGTCATCAGAGTGCAGAGACTAGATGACAGTAGAATGGTCAGCCACATCTGGAAATATATATCAACCCACTGACATAGGCTCAGGGACCACCATGAAGGAAGACAAGAACAGGTTTTCAAGAATCAGAGGTTAGGGATCACCTGATCAAAACAATATATTCTGTACCAAATTGGACTGCGGTACTCATGAACTAATACCGCTCTGTTTGCCAGAACAAAGCCTGTAGATGAGCAATCCATTTAACCAAGAATGGAGATGGGAGTGGCTCCTTAATCCCCATGGCTAACTGAGAAACTACTGAACTGTGAAAGCCTCCAGAAGGAGAATCAGTTTTTATTAAAGCTTTGGCACTTGCTAGGTTAACCATGTTGTAGTAAATGACCTCACAGCCAGTAATGTATGGGCAACACATAGGGCACAGTGGCTTACATAAAATACAGAGGATAAAATGCTGGAGGCATTTTAAGAGAATACAATCAGTAATTTTGAATTTTGAATTTTCAATAAAAGATGAGATACTAGTCTAATCATCCATATTTTCATTTTCATATAAGGCATAGTTTCTAGTTAATACTATTTAAGTATAGGATTCATTTCTGCCAGAGACAATTTTCTCATTCACGAAGTCCTTTAAAGTTTCAAGTCATCATGGTATCTCCTTCCCTGCTCTCCCACATGGTCCCCACTCCAGCTCCACCCTCCCATTTCCTTGTTCTCACCCCCTTTCCTTGCCCTCCATAACCCCTTCCACCCCTAGCCTGCTCATGGAGATCCCATCCACTTCTCCTTTGCTGGACAATCCATGTGTCCCTCCCTGTCAGCTAGCCTCTCCAAAGCTATAGACTGCAGTCTGCCATCCCTTGCCCTACATCATGTGAGTGGGAAGAAGTAGGGTGCCGGGGAAGCTCTCAGGAATCCACAAGGATAACCCCACCTTGGACTGCTGGCAGTGATGGAGTGGGTGCCTGGAGTGGTCTACCCTGGTGACCGGTGTTGTGTATACCCTGTGATCATATGACCTTTTCCCAGTGACTAATTGAGGTAGATGCAGGGTTCCACAGCCGGACACCAGGCTGAGCTCCGTGAATCCAGTCAGTGGGAGAGAGGAGGGATTCCTGGGGTGGGGGTGGATGGGGAGATCATGATGGGAAGACATACAGAGATGACCAGCCATATTGGTGGAGACCCATGAACTGTGGACTAGTACCTTTGGAGCCCTTATGTGTCTAGACTAGACCCTCTGGATATGGGAGAAAATTGTGTAGCTTGAACTCTTTGGGGGACAACAGGGAGGGGAAATGGGATTGGTCCCTGGTGCATGGGTAGACTTTTGGGAGCCCAGTGCCTGCTCTGTGGCACCTTGCACAACCTTGGTGAGGAGGGGAGTGGCTTGGACCTGCCTCAGCTGGGTGTGCCAGGCTCTGCTGACTCTCCATGGAGACCTTGATTTGGAGGATATGGAGGTAGGGGGTGGCTTGGGAGGGAGGGCTGGGAGTGGGAGGAGGGAGGAGGTGGGAGCTGTGGATGGTATGTAGGGTGAGTAGAAATTTTCTTAATAAAAAATGGGAAAAATAATTACATTAAATGTGAAATGGAGACCGTGGTTTCCTTAATTTTTCAGTAAAAACCCTAATATAACTATTATGTAGTTTTAAGCACTTTCCTTTATGAGAGGAATTAGAATTCTCAGAACAGAAAATCTACAAATACAACCACATTAAAAAATTGGCAACTAGAGGAAAAGAAAAATTGACGACTAGAGGAACTGTCAGCCACCTTGATTTTTCTCAAATAAAACCTTGAAGTGTTACATGAACATAAGCATTCAGATGCCATGACCGTCAGTCTGACAGCCAAGATGCTAATTAGTGGGTAGTGTGTCCAATATGGACATGTTGGACAAAGTTATTCATGTCTCAAGTAAGAATGAATGAAAAGACACAGTATTTTATCATGTTACTTAAAATGACAATAACTTGGAACTCACGAATGACTTACATCTGGGATTTTTCCATTAAATATTTTCAGACTCTTGTTGGCAATGAGCACTGAAACCATGGATACTGGGATATTGAGTAATTATATCCTAGGGACTGGAGAAGCAGCTGATGGAGTGATGAAATATTCCTGGTCCCTTTGTTTCCCCAACTAGAATCATTTGCTAGTTCTAGCATGGCTTCTAAACTGCCATCTTATCTGATCAACTTCAATTCTTAGTAACAACAGCAGATGTACTAAAAACTTATTCCAAAGCCAGCAAGATGTCTTGGTGGCAAGAGACACTGATAGACCTGAAGCTCTGAGACCAACCCCAGGATCCCACAGTGACAGGATAGAATAGATTCTGAGAACTACCCTCTGACTTCCACACCCTCACTTTAAGTGTCTGTATTTACATACAAATGTGTGCTTGCATGCACACACACACATACACACAAAATAAAAAAATAATAAAAATTAAAATTCATACAATATTAAGAGTGTGATTTCTTAGTCTTTCATAAAAAACCTACCAGAAAAATTGTCATGCTAAATGATCAAATGGTAACAACAAAAACAACTTGGGGTAATTGGGAAAAGAACCTGAGTTCCCATTATCTCCACTTTTACCCAACACTCAAGTTTAATCAGGCAATGAAAAGAAAATTTGATTGTGAAGGGAAAAAATAAATTTGTTATTTCCACTGGATGAAATTATAATGGTTAGATAGTCCAAAATTTTTAACTAAAGAGTGAATGATGAGCTGAGCAGGTCTGTATGACTTTCAGCATACCTAGAGGATATTGCAAATTCAATGTCACACCTCCAATAAAGTAAATATTAAAAAAGATTATTGTTACATTGTTTAGTAACAAGATATAGCCAAGCCAGTAGGGACTCAGTCTCCCCCATTATCAGGAGATCTCATGAGGATCCCCTTCATATATGTTAGGAAGTCTTCAGTGCACTAGGTTTCTAAACCATCCATCAACTGCTCCTCAATTTCAGCTATCTCTCCCCGGATTCCATTCCTCAAGCCCATTTCTCTTCACACTGCTGACCTGACACCCCATTCCTGTCCCCCACCCTCATTCCACCCATAAATTCTATTCTATTTCTCCCCCTGAAAGATTCATGCATTTTCCCAGAGATTTTTTCTATACCTAAGCTCTCTGCGTCTATGGATTATAAGTAGGTTATCATTTATTTAATGGCTAATACCCACACATAAGTGAACACATACCATATTTATCGTATTGGGCCTAGGTTATCTCAGTCAAGATGTTTCTTTTTCTAGTTCTATCCATTTGCTTGTAAATTTAATGATGCCATGTTTTTTGTCTTGTTTTTTGAGACAGGGTCTTTTTGTGTATCTCTGGTTGAACTGGAACTTTCTCTGTTGACTTAGCTGTCATGAACTCACAGAGATCCCTCTGCCTCTTCCTCTTGAGTCCTGGGATTAAAATCATGCACCACCATTGCCCAGTTGATGATGTCATTTTTTAAATAGCAGAGTAACACTCCATTGTGCAAATTTACCACATATTCTCTCATATGAAACACATATATACATATGACATGAACTCAGAACACAGCTACTTGTGCTGAGTAAAAAAATCAATAGTGAAATGAATGACAAATGTGGGTAATAAAGGAGCAACCACCAGTAAAGTACACTTGTATACACCTATGAAACTGCCACACTAAATCCCATTATGTTATGCACTAATTTAAAAACTAACAATAATTAGTAGAAAGAAAGCATTAATCCTGAATGCTGTGATCAACACAGATTCAGTTTTGAAACATGAATTTTCTCATTTTCATATGAACATCTACTCCCATCACATCTGTCTATATCCACATCTTACACAGTCTTAGGCAGCTCATCACAGAACCAGGGGGCCATGCATGTGTTAAATGTTGATTTTTAAATATTCCACAAGATCCAGAGAATAGCAGCCCTGTGTACCTCATCTCCAGTAATAAATAACATCTACCATCCTCACACCATGTAATTGCCCTGCTTTTGTGCTGTTTGCTTTATAGTCCATATCATCTAAAGGTGTTTCCTCAGCCCACACTCATCAATGGGTTCTCCCACTGGCAATACATATTCTAGAATGCAGCCACAATTCTATGAGCATGACAATGGAATAAGAACTACTTGCACATTGAACACAGGCTTTATTCCCTGTTACTAATGTGTTCTAAGCTACTGGACACAGTGCTGCTTTGGAGTCACTACTCAGATTTGAGATAAGCATGAGCAAATAGATAATGAAGGATAAAGTTGAAGAAATAGGTCACCAGAAGGAACTGAATTCAGAGAAGGAGATCATGTTTTATATCCAAATACTCAACTTAGTTTCTCATGGAGAATGATGGCCTGGGCATTTCTGGACACAGTATAAGGCAAGAAATTTGTGGATTTGACCTGATTATTGGAGCTTCACACAACGGAGAGCAGGGATACTGGTTGGTTATTTTGTCTCTGTGACTGATGTAGCATGGTCCATACTGCTCATGATCTATGAATGGTGGATGCCATACACATGAGACTGAGTCTCTCTTATTTGCACTTGGGAATAGAACACACAGTGTGTCCACATAAACTCTGATTGTCATGGGTCGTTTCAATTCTTTACCTTCACATCTAACCGTCCATCTTCTGATACATTCTGCTGAGATCATTTCTAAAGGTGTTGAAACAAATAACTCATTGATGCTGTCCTGGGACCAATCTGCCCAACATTGCTTTCTCCCATGGACCTCAATACCCAGGGATATGAGCTGATGTTATAGGACCTAAGGCTGAGGTGTCCTCAGGTTGTTTTCCAACCCATGTTTTTGTACATCTGCTGTGGACCTCACCTGCAGAGCCCTAGGTCAGAGAGTGCTTGACATTTCTCCAGGGTAGTGGAGCCACCTGGAGAGCAAGGCATCTCAGCCACATAAGTGATCTCTCCAGTAGGCAGCAGACATAAAAGCAGATGTGTATACATGGTTATCCATTTGATAAACTGTTCTGCATCCACAGACCACACTACTGGCTTAGAGATTTGGAAGCAGGACCTGATGCTCACTCTGCATTTCTTCCTCTGGCTCCTGAACATCCCCCTCCTCATGTCCAACCTCACTCACCCCAAGTGCTTTTGGAGAATGAAGCAGAATGAAGACAAGCATGGAGCCGTGGTGTCAGGTTGTGTCTTTTACCTTCTTGCAGCACAGAGCAGTGAAGTGCAGATGTATTTAAAAGGCTATTTCAAGTTTGCCCTGGATGTGATGTAAGTGTATTTGGATTTTTCATATAAATGTCATGATATATAATGCATGATAGGTGTGTGAATGGGCAGAGCAATGCTGTGATCTTCCATCCTTTTCTCCCAATCTTGTTCCAAGATCTGA
This sequence comes from Peromyscus eremicus, assembly GCF_949786415.1. Lineage (NCBI taxonomy): Eukaryota > Metazoa > Chordata > Mammalia > Rodentia > Cricetidae > Peromyscus > Peromyscus eremicus. The sequence goes on from NW_026734345.1 coordinate 433,795, forward strand.
TGCAAAATACATTTTGATTTTCAATAGTCACTGTATTCATAGTAGCAACGTGCGAGATTTTTAATTTTTCTTCCAATTAGCCTCCATTTACATGGCTGAAAGCCAAGTTGAAAACAACATTCTTTACTTTGTTCTACCATAGGTAGCCTTCCTTTTCACAGGTGCCATTGTGAGGTAGACAGTGGTGTCCTAAGACAGGAAACTCCAGACTACTACAATGAGTTCAGTAGTTACAAGGTGCATTCAAGTCTCTTTCTGACTCTGCTAATGTCATGTTTATCAGTGTGTGACTCCTAGTGCAGATACAGGGTCAGTAATATTTGTGCCATGCCTCACTGGGGAGAGTATCCATGAAGCCATTTAGTTAAACTTTCAGATACTCTGCATGTGATCACTCCACACCTCTGCAGCTGTGAGGAGAAGGATGTATGAGATCTGTCTACAGTGAGGTACTTGGGTGTGTCCTTTGTCTTTCCCTCACTTGAACACATGCACAGTCACAGGCTTTTAGGGATTGCAAAGGCCAGATCTATCTCTATCTTCAAAGTCAAAAAGGAATGTCTGCATTTCAAATGTTGTGTTTTCATCCAGAAAAAGCCAGGATATCACTTAGAGTGGTGGCTGCTTACTCCCCTTCTCACTTGCTATAGTGGCAGGAGCTGCCTGTGGTAGCTGTCAACATTTGAGAACTGGGAGGGAGAGGCTACACACTGGGTCATCTCTGCTACTTTAAATATGTATGTGTCTGATGTTTTTATGTCTAAATATTTTATTCTCTGACAGTTACACTATATTTACCTCTGTATCTCTTTCAGTAATTTTACTAAGCACGACTGCATATTTTACCAATAGGGACACTACACACATTTTGTTCTGAGAATTGCTGGCAGTTGTTTCTCAATCACATCACCTTAGGCCATCTTGTAAAATCACATAATCATCATTTCTTAAAGTTGTATGTGTGCAGAATTTTGTTTGTTAGTTGAGTAAGTCTAAACCATTGATGTAAAAACCTGTTTGTGCCAGTATTGTATGATGTATGTAACTAACATTATTCTTTTTGGTCAGGGCTGCTATGCCCATCAATGGTATTTTTTTATCATACAAATTTCACCTCTCTTTTTCTCTTTATACAAAGAATGGCAGTAAATGTCTGTGGGCGTCAACTCTAAGTCTCTAGATTAATTTTTTAATGTAGTCATTTTCACAGTATTGACTATTTCAATTTATATGCATGGAAGGTTTCCCCATCTTCTAATGACATACTTAATTTCCTCATTATTTTAAACTTTTCATCATTGATGTCCTTCAAGTTTTTATTTAGTTTATTCCACCATATTTCTGAGGCAATTGTGAATAAGGTTTTCTTTTTTTATAATTTAATTTTTATTATTTTATGTACATTGGTATTTTGCCTACGTATATGTCTGTGTAAGGGTGTCAGATCCCTTGGAACAGGAGGCACAGAGAGTTGTGAGCTTCCATGTGAGTGCTGGGAATTGAACCCAGGTCCTCTGTAAGAGAAGCCAGTTCTCTTGACTGCTGATCCCTCGTTCCAGCCCCTAATGAGGTTTTCTTAATTTCTTTCTCAGCAAATGTGTTCTTTGTACATAGGGAAGCAAATTAGTTTTGTGTTAATTTTGCTTTCTGCCATTTTGATGAAACCATTTTCTCTGGAGTGTTTAGGTTCTCAAATACAGAAGTGTCTTAGTGATTTTCTTTTACTATTTGCGTGACCGGCCAACTTGCTTCCAAATAAGACTTCCAAAGAGTCTTATTCTTACTTATGAATGGCCAACCTTAGCTTGGCCTCTTTCTAGCCAGCTTTTAGTCACTTTAAATATCCCATATACCTTTTGCCTCTGGGCTTTTGTCTTTCGATGTTTCTGTATTTCTTTCTTTACTTCTTACTCCATGACTTGAGGTGTAGCTGGGTGGCTGGCCCCTCGAGTCCTCCTCTCCTCCTTTTTTTGCTTCTTGTTCTTTTCTTCATAGATTTCTTCTCCTTTTTATCCTCTCTGACTGCCAGCCCTGTCTGTCCTTTCTCCTGCCTAGCCACTGGCCATTCAGCACTTTATTAGACCAACCAAGTGTTTTAGACAGATAGAGCAACGCAGCTTCACAGAGTTAAACAAATGCAACACAAAATTATGCAACACAACTTTGCATTATTAAAACAAATGTTCCCTAGCATAAATAAATGTAGCACATCCAAAAATAATATTCCACAACGGAAGCATATCTTCTTCAAGGGAGGAAACTTTGGCTTCTTGCTTTCCTTTTTACATCCCTTGTATGTCATCTCTTGTCCTTTTGCTTTGGCTAAGACTTCAATCACCACATAGCATAAAATGCTGGAGAAATAACATGGATATAGTGGTGAACTACTTTAATCCTAGCACTCAGGAGGCAGAGGCAGAGGCAGACAGAACTGTGTGGTTTTGAGGATAGCATGTTTTGCATAGTATGTTCCTGGCCAACCAGAGTTGCCTTCTGTGATAATTTGAAAGAAAATGGCCCCCAAAGCGAGTGGCACTATCAGGAAGTGTGGCCTTATTGAAAAAAGTATGCCATTGTGGGGGTAGTCTCTGATGGCTCTTTTCTCAAGCTTCCCTCAGTGTGACATTCAGTTCCTGTTGCCTCTGAGTCAAGATGTAGGACTCTCAGCTCTAGCACATCTGCCTGTGTTTTGTCATGCTCCCCATTCTGATGATAATGGAGTGAACCACTGAAAGTATAAGCAAGCCACTTCAACTAAATGTTTTTTATTTATGAGTTGCCATGGTCCTGGCATCTCTTCACAGCAATAAAGAACCCTAACTACGACATCTTTTATAATTCTGTCCCATCCTCATTCTCAGAACAAAAGATATGGATGCCCTTATCTTGTTCCTGCTTTTAGCAGAAATAGCTATAGTTTCTTTTTGTTTATTACATTGTTGGTTCCTTGTCATAAATATTATTAAAGTGTTTGCTTTGTTGCTGTTATAAAACACTGACCAAAAGAAAGTAGTAGAGGAGATGTTTTATCTTGCTTTCCTGTCCTGATTACAGTCCATCACTGAAGAAAGACAGGTCAGAAACTTAAGCAGGAACAGAGGCAGGAACCATGGAGGAACATTGCCTACTGGCTTGCTCTCCATGGCTCGCTCAACTTGCTGTCTTGTACAGTCTTGGTCTATCTGCCCAGGGATGGTTTGGACCATAATGAGCCGTGCTGTAGGAATCGAGGTACCAATCCCAGCCCCCATCCAGGGTCATCTGAGAAACTGCTTCTCAGGAGCTAGGGAAATGTGAAAGATATCTACAATAACTTTACACACACGGGCAGATGCTCATCATTCTATCTGCTCTTTATTGTGTTCTTTGTTTCTTCCATCTTTATTCTCCTACCTGCTTTGAAAGGTAAAATCTCTTTTCTCCAGTGGAGTCTCACTGAGAATATTATTAGACACACTTTAGGACCAGTCCTGTGCACAAGAGTAGTTTGATAACACAAAATGGACAGAATGGCATTTTTGTAGACTTTTTGTCTTATTTTGCCTCCCTTGGGCTTTTTTTGTCTGTTTCTTTTTCATATTTATTATATTTTATTTATTTATTTTCTTGATTTCACATTCCACCCAAAGCTTCCCTTCCATTTCCTCTTCCCATTTCCCCCTCCTTTATTCTCCCAGGCCTCACCATCCACTCCTTCTACTGTTTATGTTGAGGTACAGGCAGGTATCCCATGAATATCTTGAGCCATGGTTTATCAAGCTGCAGTGAGACCTGGCACCCCTCCTTCACCAAGGTTGGATCCAGCAGGAGGAAAGGGTCATCATTGGGGAGGACCCAGAAGAAATTAGGAGAGGAGAAAATCATTACCAAAGTACACTCTTGGAAAAAATACAGTTTAATAGTAGGCGATCCCCCCACATTTAAAATGGAGAAGAGGCAATCTGCTCAAGAAATGCTAGTGGAAAACCTGCCATCCAGAGGTTGAAAAGAAGTATCTTTCAACCATTGTCTTGCTTCAAAATCAAGTCCAAATGGATCAAAGACTTTAGTGTAAGTCCAGAAAACACGAAACTGAAAAAGACAACAAGGAGAAAACACTTAAAGATATCAAACAATACAGGAAATAAGACCACAAACTAACAACTGTGATTGCATAAAATTAATTTTGTCTGCATTAAAAAAGTTATGAGCTGGGTAAGAGGCTGCCTACAAACAGATGGAAAAATATCTACTGTCTATATGAGACTGAAGAATATCTAGAATATAGAAAGAATTAATACACTGTGGCTGTAGACACAGTTCAACAGTTAAGAACACTTGCTGTGCTATTAAAGAACCTGAGTTCAGTTTCAACCACCCATGTTGGCAGGCACCTTAAAAACCACTTAAAATTCCAGCCCTGAAGGATCCAGCTTCCTCTTCTGGTCCCCATGAGAACTGCATTCTCAAGTCCCCTGCAGATACACACACATATATCTTTTATAAAATGTACGTCTAGTGCTCATACAGCCAGGTGAAATTCTCTGTCAAAGTGGACAAGAACACATTTCTTATTTTTGTGACAACCACTCCCATTAAATTTTTAGGTTTTTTTTTTCAAGCTCCCAAGCATCTCGTGTTTTTCCAACCTTGCAACACTGGGGAATTTGTCAAGCTATATCTGGAAAGACATGAAATGCATGATAGTCCTTGTATTAACTACAAAGCATTCATCTATAGAGCATTATCCATACTGAACCCTGGGCCTTTATTTTCAGAATACCAACTCGAAACTACCAGTTTGTTCTGCCTTTTGCTTTTGCTGTGAAAGAAATCAACAGGAGTTTATATCTTCTACCAAATGTATCTCTTATATTTGTCTTCTTCCATAACAATTATGATGATAAACAAAGACTTCAAAATTTCATAAACAGGTTTGCAGAAATGCATATTTTTCTCCTTAACCACATCTGTGAATATCAGACCAAATGTATAGTAGCAATTACAGGACGAATGTTAGCAACATCTCTGAGGGTGACTCCAATTCTCCAGCTCTACAGATATCTACAGGTGAGGTTGTTTGGGTGGGAAAGAATGGAATTTTTCTCCTTAATTGGCATAGCCTGATACCAAGGAGGATATGAGGGGGAGATTGGCTTCACATTTGTGTAAATAAGTTTCAAGTGTGATTAATCATGCACTCAATGGGACATTCACAATTCATTAGTTGATGTAGCTAGAGTTTTTCTCTCCAGGTGCTGCCAAGTCATGTAGCCCACTTATAAAATCAACATACAGATGCTTATATTATTTAAACTTCTCGGCCATTAGCTCAATCCTACCACTGTCTAGCTCTTCCTCTTATATTCAGCCCATTTATGTTAATCTATATATCACCATGTGTTCCATGGCTTTACCTGTTGCCTTTACATGATCCTCCCTGGATGGCAGGCTGGAGTCTCCTCCTCTCTGCCTTCCTGTTCTCTCAGTTCTCTTCTCTGCTAGTCCCACCTATACTTCCTGCCTGGCTACTGGCCAATCAGTGTAGCTAGAGTTTTTCTGCCTGGCCCACAGTCAGGACAAATCTCTCTCACCTGCCAGTCCCACAGCCACTCAGACCCGACCAAGTAAACACAGAGACTTATATTGGTTACAAACTGTATGGCCATGGCAGGCTTCTTGCTAACTGTTCTTACACCTTAAATTAATCCATTTCCATTCATCTATACCTTGCCACATGGCTCGTGTGTGGCTTACCGGTATCTTCCCATGCTGTTTGTCATTGTGGCGGCTGGCAGTGTCTCTCTGACTCAGCCTTCCAGTTCCCAGCTTTATTCTCCTCCTTGTCCCGCCTACACTTCCTGCCTAGCCAATGGCCAATCAGTGTTTTATTTATTGACTAATTAGCAACACATTTGCCATACGGAACATCCCACAGCAAATCAGTGTTTTATTTATCAATCAATCATCCACAGCCCTTCCCCTTTTTCTTTTTTTTTTTCAAAAAGGAAGGTTTTAACTTTAACATAGTAAAATTACATATAACAAAACAATTATCAAACAAAAATTACAGTTACAATATTAAAGAAGATATCCTATCTATCTTATATTTGTGAGTCTAAGGTTTTATATCTAACTTATCTTTTATCATAACTGAGGAAATTATAACTATCTAGTCTTCAACTACATCAAAGACCCCAGAAGGATAGACTATTACCTGAGAAACAGGAGAAGGATGCAAGCAACTTTCTGGAGTCTTGCAGGGTAGACAGAGACAGCTGGCAGCCTGGACAGTCACCTAATGTTCCTTTGTAAATTTGAGGCATCTGTTTTCAGCCCACAGGCCTAGAGTCTCTCAGTCACTTTTCTCAGTGTCCTATAGAATGTGTGGCAGTTTCCTCTGTGAAGCAGGAACCTGAAGGACCATTTCGCCAAGCAAAGTTCAGTGGTCATGTTCCTATGGGTTCTGCATGTCCAGTTGATCAAGCAGTCCAGGCAAGAACAGTTTCTTGCCCAAATGGCTATTTTTGCCAAGGTGAAGATAAACTTCATATGGAGTGTCTTCGATGCCCATCCTCCTCTCTGAAGTAAATTGGTGCTGCCAGGAGCAGACATGTCTCATTGTCCAGAAAGTCTAAATTTTTAAAACATTTTCAATGCCATATTCTATACGTCTTTGAAGTGTTTGAAGATTACCTACCTAATTGAATTATATCTATGTATACCTAGAAAACAATGTGACTATAAGTTTGACTATCATAGAAAACTAATTATTAATCTGAATTTCTTAATTATCCATTAAAATTTATATGAGTTACATAAACCTAATACCTCAAACAAGAATAGAAATATATGTACAGTATAACAAAATTAAGTTTAAACTTGTATCAATAAACTAAAATCCATAGCAATGTGAAATATTTTAAACAAGTTGATCTTTAAAAGTAGATTCAATAATGTACCCTTTCATCCTATCATATCTATATCATATCCCCTTTTCTTCTTTAAGATCACATTTATAATCAACCTGATTTACATAAAAATATTGTTTTTCTCTGTCCCACACCAGAGGGCTCTTCTGATATTGGACAAAAGAATTTCTTAACCTTTTTTTTAAGCAATATGTTTGGGTTTAGAGAAGGAGTGAGCCAATTCCATCTCCAAAGCCAGCTTGGTATATTTGGGAGTTTTGGCATAGCTTCTCTTACTACTTCCTGCTGGAGGGGGGCGCTGTATCTTATGGGGACACAAAGAAAATTTTAGGATTATGGAGTAGTCTGTGAGGGTGTATCGTCTGAGCCAGTTGCCTTGAAACCATCCTGGATGTTGGATCATCTGGGCCATGGTGTCATCGGAAACTTTTCAGGGGGTCTTGGCTGGTCAAACCTGATGTATCTTAATCTGGAACAAATCCATATCCTCTTGCTTTCTGTGGAAACAAAAGCAGAGCCTCCTTTACAAAGCAACATATCCTTATCCAAATTTTGAAGTCACAGTATCTTTAAAATATACATATTGGTTTAACTCAAGAGCTTTTGTGATCAAATATTTTTTTGCAGTTAGAAATCCCAAAGACAACATACTCCAGATTCTCTGTGTAATATCCATCTTTATATGGCTTATTTTTTATACTACCTTTACTGTCTCTTTAAAGACTTTATTTTTAAAAACTATTTCTTTATATAACTGTATATATTCTTTTTTTTTTCACTTAAGACTACGCACATTTTTACACACATTGTAAAGCATTTAAAGTCTTATTACATCTGAATCTGTCTTGTTATGAATCTATTGTTTTAAACTGCAGCATTTGTAAGACTGAAATGGCCACTGTGGCGGTGGTTTGTGGCTCCATGTACCTCAGCTTCTCGACATGGTGGTGGTATGTTTACCAGCAGCTCTGGGAGCCATCAACTCTTAGAAACAATTGGTTCCTGTTTTGATCAAAGTGGCATGTAGTCCAGAAACCTTTTTTTTGAACAGCAAAGATTAAATCCACCAAGCAGCATAATGTGCCAAATGGAGATGCCTCATTCCTACCATACTGCCAGTCAAACATACAGACTGCAACTAACTTTAGAGAGACAACTAGAAAGCTGTTTTAGCTCCATTTTAGAATCTTTTTTTTGTCAGGTTTTACGTGGAAACTCTTGCCAACCGGTTGGGCTCCATTTGTAGCTGGAGAGCTTCTCAGGTCCCAAAAAGCTCAGGCAGTCCAACAGCCCACTTGGAGGGACCTGGAGAGAAACTCTCCAGCTACAAGTTGATATATAGATGAGAAGAAGAATTAGCATTCAAGGGGATTTTCCTTGAACAAATTGTAGAAAGGTGATTTTTTTCAGGTTTCCAATAGTGTAGTATAACTGTGATAATAGGGAAAACTGTCTTCCTGTCATTTCAAGCTGGTGCTTCACACACCTCAGGTCTTCCATTGAGATTTCTGACAATCCTCTACCTCATGCTATGTTTTATGTCCTTTAGCTCACCTATGGACCTTTCAATTCTATCCTGAGTGATCATGAACAGTTTCCCAATCTGTATCAGATGGCCGCCAAGGACACAGCCCTGGCCCTGGCCATGGTCTCTTTGATGATTCACTTTAACTGGAACTGGGTTGGGCTGGCCATCTCAGATGATGACCAGAGTCTCCAATTTCTCTCAGATCTGAGAGGAAAAACTGAAATCCAAAGAGTCTGCTTAGCTTTTGTGATTGTGATCCCAGTCAACATGGAATTATACATGTCAAGAGCTGAAATGTATAACAACCAAATTGAGACATCATCCACAAATGTTGTTACCATTTATGGTGACACAGACAGTACTGTATTTGTGTGCTTTAGAATGTGGAAATCACGAGGTATACAGAGAATATGGGTCACCACCTCACAGTGGGATGTCACTACAAGTAAGAGAGACTTCACAGTTGATTCATTCCATGGGACTCTTGCTTTTGCACACCATCATGCTGAGATTTCTGGTTTTAAAAATTTTGTTCAGACATTGAACCCTTCCAAATACACAGACATAACACTGGCAGGACTGGAGTGGATGTACTTTAGCTGTGAAGCCTCCACATCTAACTGTAAGACGCTGGAGAACTGCTCATCTAATGTCTCACTGGAATGGTTAATGCTACAGATTTTTGACATGGCCTTTAGTGATGATGGTTATGATGTATACAATGCTGTGTATGCTATGGCCCATTCTCTCCATGAAATGCTTCTTCAACAAGCAGAAAACCAGCCAATCAATACTCTCACAGCACTGGATTCTGACTGCTCACAGGTACTGTATCTTCCAATCGATGGTACTTGGTGTCATCAATGTTATAATCTTTAAAGAGTCTCTCACAGGCTGAAACCAATATTTATCATATATGTGATAGTCACTATAAGGGATGGTTTGTATAAGTGTACTCAACTGATTCTGACCCCACTGTAGGCTCTGGAGACCTTATCCCTCTTGATTTTTCTGAGAGCAGTATCAAAGAAAATAGTGCTGAGATTCAGTTCAATACCTACTTTTGTACCTGTGTATGAGTATATTTGTATCTGATTGTCTGTATGTCTTTATGATTGTTTCTGTGTATGTGTATTGTATCTTTTTAGTGTCTAAATGCATTTCTGTGCCTTTGTATGGTTGTGTATAGATGTGCTTCTTTGCATATGTATCTCTCTCCTGTGTTTGTGCGTGACTGTGTATATCAGCATATATTTGTTGTGTGTACATATGTCTCTTTGTGAATGTTTGTATTAGTGTGTGTCTTTCTGTGTGTTTTGTATCTTTATGTGCCTGTGTTTCTGTGTCTGTGTTTGATTCTTTAGGTCTGTCTGTATGTGTGTGTTAGTGTGTATGTGTGTGAATGAGTGTGGCTGTATTATGTGTGTGCCTCTGCATGGGTGTCTTTGTGGAAGTGTTTGTGTGTGTGTGTGTGTGTGTGTGTGTGTGTGTGTGTGTATGGTGCATATTTATATTTGATGTTTATGTGTATGTCTGTGTTTGTGTTTGATGGTTTCCCCTGAGAGAACTAAAATTCTAGGAACACAATAACTTTATTTATTCACATGCTTTCATTGAGTTTCTCTTGGGCACCTTCAATAAATTTGCCTTAGGATGAAATAAAATCATTTTTAGACTTAATATAAAGGAATATAGAATAAAGAATGTTGTTTATCTTTCAGCTTTGCCTATTTCTGCAGAATATGCACTTTGTTAATCCTGCTGGAGATGTAATAAATATGAATCAGAAAGAAAAACTGCAAGCAGAGTATAGCATTTACTACATTTATAATTTTCCCCATGGTGTTGGACTTAAGGTGAAAATAGGAGAGTTTAAGCCATATTTTCTACATGGTCAACAGCTCCATTTATATGAAGATATGATAGAGTTGCTCAGATAGAGTTAAATCAAATAGAAAATTTCTTAATAAAAATGAAAAAAGAAAAGAACTAGACAGGTGGGTCTGACTAAAACGTACTGATGCACACCTCACAGTTGTAACCACTCTCAAGTGAGGCCACTTGAGTTTTCCTGTGACTTAGTGAAATTAGATGGATGATCATGTAAAGACATAATTTTAAACTTCTAGATGATATTTCTTCCCTTCAGATTGTTAAAGTATGTTTTTTGGTAAGTTTTTGAAAATCTAAGACACACATATGATATATTTTTATCATATCAGAAACACTCTGATTTATAAGCAAATACAAAACTAGATATGACCAACATTTGATATTATTCCCAGTAAAGTTATCAATATTCTCTTGGTACTATTCTAATTGCTGCCCATTGTTTTTCTTCTCTTCAGTTGAATCTCTAATCCACATGCTGAAAAGACTGAAGGTATTTGTAAGGAAAGATTTGGAACTAGGAACAGATATGCAAGTCATTAATTTATAATCTGTAATTTTATTCAAGTACATTGACTAGGAGGTCCTAAACTTCCTACTTGTGTAACAATACATTCACATTTTCATGGGCCACCTTAGATATTTTATTAATTATAATTTGTTTTTTTAGACTTTTTATGTATATGGATGTTTTGCCTGTATATATCTGTTCCGTATGAGTATTAGGTATGTAAGTATGCCCGGAGAGGGATTATGATACCCACGAACTGAAGACAATTTTGAGCCTAAATATAGGAGTTGGGGGATTGAACAGCAAGTATGATAGGTTGCTGAACTACCTCTCCAGCCCTGAATCATAATTTCTAAAGTAATCCTTCATTAAAGAGCATTTCTTTGTGCATTAATTCTTGCATAACTCATTTAAACAAATAAACAAACAAACAAATGAAAAACAAACAAAAAGATTTGTATTATTTCCTTATTTGATTGGACAGGCACTCATAGTTATCATAATTTGGTTTTGAGAAAATTTGTAAATAAAATATCCCATTCTGTGTCCCCAGATATATCATAGGTATTGATTCCGATGTGTCTGGTTTTATAGTATCTGAACTACATTGCCTACTACAATGTTGTGTGTTGAGTTTGAAAGGGGTTTACTTCCAGAAAGTGTGCAAACTTAATCTGAAGTGATATCTCAAGTTGCTCAGATAGAGTTAAATCAAGAGTTAATATTCTATTTTCACAGTGATGAGAAAATTATGCTCAGAGAACAGCCAAATGGGGAGAAGTTTTAGCTAATAGCCTGTACCACCAGATCAGAGGAGAGCAATGAAATCATAAGTCTGCTTCTACCAGGCCTAACTTGAAGGAATATTACAAAAACATCAACCAAAAGGAATAGAGAGGACTAAAAAAAAAATCCAATATGTGTCATACTCTAGATATGCAAATTGTAATGCAGAAATGAAACTTGCAAACAGTGAGGCAGCAGGATTGCAAATGATACACTCATAGCCTTAAGTGACAGTGAACTCAATGACACACCAAACAAAGACTTCAAACAATAATTGTAAGAATGTTCCAGAACAGGGACAGAGTGGGAGAGCACGGAAAGAGATACCATGATAAATGAAGACATCATGAGAATAAGAAGAGGCAGGGTGCTGGAGGAGCTGTCAGGAATTCACAAGGATGACCTCTTCTTGGACTACTGGCAATGGTCAAGAGGGTGTCTGGACTGGTCTACTCTGGTGACTGGTCTAGGGAATAATCTACTTGTCATCATAGAGCCTTTATCCGACTAATGGAAGCAAAAGCAGAGATCCACGGCCTGGCGCCTGGCAGAGCTCTGAGAATCCAATCAATTAGAGAGAGGAGGGATTCTGTGGGCAGAGGACGTCAAGATCATGATGGGAAAACATGCAGAGATGACCAGCCACACAAGTAGAAACTCATGCTGTGGACTAATTGCTATGGAGCTCCCATAGGACTAGACTAGGCCATCTGGATATGGGAGATAGTAGTTTAGCTTGAACTGTTTTGGGGACATCCAGGCAGGGGGATTGGGATCTGTCCCTGGTGCATGGGCAGGCTTTTTGGAGCCCAGTTCTTAGGGTGTGACACTTTGCACAGCCTTGGTGCAGTGGGGAGGGGCTGGAACTTGCCTCATTGAGTTTGCCAGGCTCTGCTGACTACCCATGGGAGACCTTGATTTGGAAAATGTGGGGATGGAGGGTGGCTTGGGAGTGAAGGCTAGGGGATGGGAAGAGGGAAGAGGTAGGTTCTGTGGTTGGTATGTAAAGTGAATAGAAAATTTCTTAATAAAAATGAAAAAAAAAAGAATGTTCCAGGAAATCAAAGAGCATATAAATTACCTCTAAGGACAATTCAAGTAGTTCACAAACACTTGGAAACAATAGGAAATTGAGAGAAGCTGTGACAAAAATTCAGTAAAGTTACAATAACAATGAGGAATTCAGACTAACATTCTGAAAATAATGACACAACAATTCCAACAACAAATTGTATAAAACATCTTTCTCTGAACATGTCTCAAGTAGAAGTCAGGCTTTCAGGACTTGAAACAAGATAGATGATTTATAATTCAAACTATGACAAAGATAAAACAATAAGGAAGGATGAAGAAAACACAAGAGACTTAGGGGACATCAGTAAAAGACCAAATTAAGAAAGCACAGGCACAAGAGCAGGACAACATGTGAAAAGACCAAAGGTATTTCTAATAAAATAACAGCCAAAATTTTACCAAATGCTGGGGAAATATGGGCATCCAGATATAGGAGGCAGGCACAGTGCCTAACAGACAGGTTTAGTAAAGGACCTGCCCCTTTTGAAGATTACTTAAAATCTCAGTTATGCAGAACAAAGAGGAATTTTCGGTTACAAGAGAGAAGGTCAATTTCATTGAAAGTCCCCATCATAATGACAGTAGCTATATTCATAGACACTTTAAAAGGAGGAATGATCAGTTATGTGTTTCAAACAGAGACAAAATTTCCAACTTCAATTATGATACCCAGCAAAGCTGTCCTTCATAATTTCAGGGAGAAAGAAAAACTTGTAATGATGAACATAAATTGCAGGAATATATAGCTACTGGAGCATCACTAAGGAAGACACTTCCAGAGTATCTTTACACTTCATACTCCTTCACACTGAATATTCAGTTAAACAGTAGATGTCACAGGTATATGTAGACTACACTAGATCACTAGACAGAAAATCAAAGGTTTGAAATACATAAAAACTTACAAACACACAGATTGACAATAATCACCAAATAACTTTCATTAGTAACTGAATGAATAATCCAACTCTCTAATCAAAGGACACAGACAAGGAAATTAAAAAAAAAAACACAATACTCTGTTTCTCAGAAGGAAAACACTGTGCTCATAAGGAAGAACAGAGTCTCAGCAGTAAAGAAAAAAGACCATTCCAGGTAAAGTGAATCAGAAAGAAGAAAATTGTAGTTCAATCAATGAAAATGGATAGAGAAATTCTCAAGTAAATATTGGCAAACAGGTCTGAACAGCAGATCAGAAAGATCAACCCCTATACACAAGATGACTTTATTACAGGGATGTAAGGCTGTTTCAACATGTGCAAATCAATCAAGTATAATATGTCACATAAATATACACTAAGATAGAAATTATATCCTCATGAAAAAGATACTAAAAAGGTCTTGAGCAATGTCCAGAATCCCTTCAGGGAAAGCAAAAAAACACATTTGAAAAATAAAAAAGACATTTTTTCACAAAATAAGTTTCTGTAAAACAACATAGAAAACATTGTACTACATGGAGAGAACCTCAAAGCATTTCCACTAAATTCAGAAATTGAACCAAGTGTGGTGGTGCTTCCCAGAATTAATGAGCAACTAAAAACTAGGTCACCAATATGACCAGAAACCAATTAGACAGAGACATTTTCTCAATTAAGTTTTTCTTTTTTCTTGTAGCTCTGCTTTGTGTCAAGTTGACAAAAACGAAGCTACACAATGGGTGGGTAGGGAGTTCAGTTCAGGCATTCCAATGGTGACACAACATATGCTCCTAGATCTTCATGAACTTTTAGTAGTTCAGAAGCACCTCTACACTTCATCAATTTGTTCTCATATATTCATGTCTTGTCTTGTACAAAGTACTGAAAGAAATGTGTTCACTCAGGTCATGTATAGAAAGAAAACTTGTTAACTTCTCAACATGATGAGATGCTATAAATATTGAAGGAGTAGTCAAACTCCTGGCCCAGCATCTGTCTGCTTTTCCTCAGATGCCCTCTGCTGTGTGCAGTGTTGATTGTCCCCCTGGATTCAGAAAATTCCAACAAGAAGGAATGGCAGCCTGCTGTTTTGATTGCACCCCCTGCCCAGCAAATGAGATTTCCAATGAGACAGGTAAGTGTTGACTGCAGGGAGAAATCGTTCAGATTGACTTTCTTCTGCTATCCACCTTGCACTTTCAAAGGGGCCTGGAAGGGTGCTGCACTGCTGTGTGGTATTCACCAGAGAAGACTGCTCAGACATAGGTTTAAGCCAAATAAAGTCATCATTAGCTGGATGTCAACTACAGTTGATGTGCAGGACCCCAGTGTAGCACTGAGCGTTTCTCAGGGTGAGATTTTAAGCAAAAGAACCATGTTCTGGGTTGACATACTTCAGTTACCAAGAAAAGTGAGCCAAAAGCAGATCCACAGAAGATAAAAAGCAAAGTTGATACATTTTGAGACTTTCCCAGAATTATAATGACTATGATGGATTAGACATTTGCTTCAATTTGGCAGGTGGTACTGCTAGGTGATGAGTTTTATATTCTGAGTGGCACTTCTATCATGAATTCAGTTTTGCTAAAGAGGGTCTGTGGACCTACTAAGTTCTGTGTCCTTTTACAGCACAAGTAAAATCTATTCCTTTCCTAATTTTGTTTTACATGTATGTAATCAAAAATAATGTCCTTATAAATAACAACCTGTGCCTTCACATATACCCTTGACTCACTGGAAAATTATTGCTGGTAGTATTTTGTAAAAGAAAGTGTTTTGAAAAATCAAACAGCCCTGTGAGGGAATTCTACACTATATCTGTCCGATGACTATATCCCTGTAAAGGTACATGTAGACTAGATTGTAGTCATGAGTCTTTATAAATCTTTGGTTATTCATTTATCCTCCTTGAATGTATGTATGTATTCCTGTGTGAGTTTATGTGCAGGAGATTGTGGAGGCCAAAACAGTGCATACAAGCCCCTGGACCTTGAGTTACAGACAGGTATAAGCTTCCTCATGGATGCTGAGTCCAAACTCTTGTTCTCTGCAAGAGCTGTAAGCACTCTTTTTTTTCTTTTTTCTTTATTAGGAAAATTTCTACTCACTCCACATACTATCCACAGACCCTCCTCCTCCCTCATCCCACCCCCAGCCCCCCTTCCCAAGGCACCCCGCATCCCCACATCCCCCAAATTGAGTTCTCCCAATGGGGAGTCAGGGAGCCCAGCACACTGAGCCTAGGCAGGTCCAAGCCCCTTCCCACTGCTTCAAGGCTGTGCAAGGTGTTACACCGCCTGGGAGTCTTTGCCCTGGAGGAGTTGGGAATGGGGGATGGGCTGGGGAGAATGTAGGGGGGGGGGGCGGGAGAATCCATGGCTGACATGTAAAATTAAATTAAATTGTAAAATAAAAAATATAAGAGCAATTAGCAAGAAACCTGAGCCATTAGGCAAAACAGATTAAATAATAAAAAAAATAAAAAAGACAATTGAGGAGTTGGAGAGATGTCTCAGCAGTTAAGAGCATGTGATGCTCTTCCAGAGGTCCTATGTTCAATTTCCATACACCACATGGTGGCTCACAACTATCCATAGTGAGATTCACTGCCCTCTTCTTGTGTGCAGGCATACATGCAGGCTGAGAACTGTATGCATAATAAATAACAAAAACCTTAAAAAAAGATATTTAGGGTCAATGAGAAGAGTTAGCAGGTAAATCTCTTGTCACAAGTTTGATGACCTGAACTCATTGCAGGAAGCCCTTTGAAATGAGATGGAGCCAACTCCTAAAAGATGCCTTCTTGACAACTTTCACTTTACACACACAAACACACACACACAAAATACTCACACACATGTGTAAAAAAAATGAACAGATTGTAATAAAATTAATTTAAGATAATAACTATAAAGGGCATTTATATTAATGAATACCAACAAAAAATTAACAAAAACTTGATGTTTATGAATATTTGAATTAGGCATATGTAGAGGGTAGTAAGTCCATACAGGGCCAGGTCCATGTGAAGGCCACCGGAGGCATCTGATGCCCTTTGTACCAGAGTTACAGGTAGTAATATGGCACTTCATATGTTCTGGGAACTGGACTTAGGCCCCCTGTAAGAGCAGACCATGTTCTTAACAATAGCCATCTTTCCAGTCCCTTAAAGAACAACAAACAAAAAAAGGAATCATAGCTGGCCACAAATGCTAGGTTGGTTTTATTCATGGAATGACTTAAAATCCTGGAAGCACATCATTGCTCTACATTATTATCCACAGTTTACCACATTTACAATCATATTTCCCTTACTTGCTGTGGTGGAAATTACAACTTATGAATGGGGTATTATTGTTCAATTCAAATATTCTGTGTTATCACTCTCACTTGGGAGTTCTCATGTTGTCTTGTTAATGATGTTTTACCAATAACTACTTCACCATTGAGTACATTAGTAGAACCCAGGTCTGTTGGAGTCCACAGAGGTTTCCTAGTGATATCTGAGCTTAGTTCACCAGCAGGGCTGCACAAGAGGATGATTGGACCTTAGGCCTGGGTACTAGCTGTTTGGTAGGGTCTACATTTAGTTGTATTTAGTAAGGGGGAGGTCTTTTGCATCCCCCCTTGTCACTGATATAAAAAGCCCTTTGGAATAAAGTTCTGGGCTCGTGGATCAGGATCTTGGCTCCTCTGAGGCTATCCTGTGTTTCTGTCCCTCTCTCTCTCTTCCCTCTATATTTCTATCTAAACCACTTATCCCTCACTCCCCAAGAACACCCAAGTGGAATGTCCCCAAAGAGGTCTCATGTAGAAAGAAATTAGGGAAGGAAGTAGGTGCTGTGTGCTCACAAAGGTGGTGATATAAGATACAAGACTTCTAGGTGTTACATATGTATCGAGTTTTCTACATTAATACTAGGATTATTTCATTTTATAAACTGTTTAGTGTCCCTGTTCCCTGATGAGGACACAAGTAAGGGCATCATATTTAATTAATTTTTCTTGAGAATTTCATATATGATTATAAAACCTCTCTCTCTCCCAATTCTATTTCCCATACATCACATGCAACAAAAACTCTCAAACTCATGAGCTCTTTTTCATTTACTATTTTCAAACACTCATTTTCATTTACTGCTTTCACATACATATGCACTTGCATGCACGGACACAATTGATTCAATTTGTTGTTGCTCAGCTACTCATGTGTTTGGTGATGATCATATGAGAATAAAAAAAAGCTATAAGAAGTTTGAGCCTGGATAAGACCAAGTCTCCATCTCTCATGAGGGCATCACTTCTAATTCAGACAGAAAGATTCATGTTATAGTGTATCAACAGGATCTGTGTTTGTCCTTGAAGAAGATAGGCATTATGAAATGGAAGCATTGCTCTTCAGAAAATTCTCAATTAAATCTTTATCAATAAAGTATGTGGATGTTGTAAAGTTTCTAAAATACACTGGAGTGGCCTGTCCATAAGAAATACTGAAGTTGCACTAACAATACTTTTGCTTTCTGCATCAGATATGGATCAGTGTTTGAAGTGTCCAGATGACCAGTATGCCAATGCAGAGCAGAACCACTGCCTGCACAAAGATGTGACCTTTCTGGGCTTTGATGACCCCTTGGGGATGACTCTGTCCTGTATGGCCTTGTGTTTGTCTGCACTAACCGGTCTGGTTCTTGGGATCTTTGTGAAGCACCAAGACACTCCCATTGTGAAGGCCAATAACCTCACTCTCAGCTACATCCTGCTCATCTCTCTCATCTTCTGTTTCCTCTGTTCCTTGCTCTTCATTGGCCATCCCAACTCAGTCACCTGCATCCTGCAGCAAATAACATATGGAGTTTCATTCACTGTGGCTGTTTCCACTGTGTTGGCCAAGACAATTACTGTGGTTTTGGCTTTCAAAGTCACTACTCCTGGAAGAAGGATGAAGTGGTTTCTGGTATCAGGGGCACCAACCTACATCATTCCCATCTGCATCATCATCCATATTATTCTCTGTGCAATCTGGCTGGGAACATCTCCTCCCTCTGTTGACATTGATGCACACTCTGAGCATGGCCACATCATCATTGTGTGCAACAAGGGCTCAGTAACTGCTTTCTACTCTGTCTTAGGATACCTGGGCTCTCTGGCCCTTGGGAGCTTCACTGTGGCTTTCTTGGCCAGGCATCTCCCTGACACATTCAATGAAGCCAAATTCTTGACATTCAGCATACTGTTGTTCTGCAGTGTCTGGGTCACTTTTCTCCCTGTCTACCACAGCACCAAGGGCAAGGTCATGGTGGCTGTGGAGGTCTTCTCCATCTTAGCCTCCAGTGCTGGCTTGCTGGGATGCATCTTTGTTCCCAAGTGCTACATCATTTTGCTAAAACCAGAGAGAAATTCTCTACAAAAGTTAAGAGAGAAAACCTTTTCCAGAACTCACATTTCATAAATTTTAACTGACAAATGTAATGTTGGTACAGAACCACCTATTAGGATACAATGCAAGGTTATTTATTAGCTAGTGACTCTCACTGTTTCTTCTAATGGTGTTTTTTATCAGTGTAATGTATACTACTTTTATCTATATTGTCTCCCATATGCTTCTACTCAGCCACCTATTTTTACAGGACTTGGCTTTTGGACATTAGTGAAGATTGGAAGTGTTCTCTTTGTCGCTAATATGTAATAAGATTTGAAATTAACTCAGAGGTTTCTTTTTGATATCTTAGTGAATGTAAGACTTTGACAGCAATTGATTATTGGGGAAATTGAAGGAATTTTGTGACCTCCTGTTTGCAGATGAAGGCAAAACAATGCTACCCCTAGTAGGGGGGAGACTAGAGAATCCTGATGCATCCTGGGAGTTAGAGAAGTAGAACTTAGGTGTGAGAGGGATGTTTCAATAAAGAGATGTTGTGGAATATTGCAGAAGCTGGAGAGATGTCTCAGCAGACAAAATTATGTACTGCTCTTGTAAAGTGGCAGAGTTCAATACACAGACATCATAAAATGTAGTTCACACCCACCTGTCACAGTAGCTGCAAGGGATCAAAGTCCTCTTTGGGCCTCTAAAGACTCTTTTACACACACATATACACAAAACACACACACACACACACACACACACACACACACACACACACACACACACCCCAGAATCCAAACCTTTTCTGTCTATCACTAGAAAATAAACAGACTTCTATGGGTTAAGAATGAAATAAAATATACTAAGATAAAAGAAAAAAAACACATTAAATTGAACAAAACAAACAAAAAGAAGGAAAGAATCCCAAGGAAAGTTAGATAAATCAGAGACCCACTTGGGTGCACATTCTTAGTCCCATAAAAACTGTAAAGTGGTAGCCATTGTACATACT
Organism: Peromyscus eremicus; assembly: GCF_949786415.1. Classification (NCBI taxonomy): domain Eukaryota; kingdom Metazoa; phylum Chordata; class Mammalia; order Rodentia; family Cricetidae; genus Peromyscus; species Peromyscus eremicus. The sequence continues at coordinate 453,792 of NW_026734345.1, forward strand.
CAAAGAAACTGATAGGGTAAAATGAGAGAAGAAAAAAAATAAGAAGAGAAAACAAAACAAAATGAAACAAAACAAAAACGATTAAAACAACAGGTAAATAAAGAAACAAAAAAGGAAAACACCCTGACATGATATTGTGAGACAAGAAACATCCAAAGATTCCACTGAGTTCATTTTCTGTTACTGTTACACATGCATTCTACCCTTCAGCATAGTTGAGACAGTCAGAGTCCCTTGGAGGAAACTAAACTTTCATTAGCAGCTGGATATCAACTGGATATTGCTTCTGGGTTAGGAATGAAGCCTGTGTTCACTTCTCCTTTCAGGTCAAGTACCCTGCACTGGAAGTTTTTTTTGCAAATCTGACACAAACTAAAGTCATCTGAGAGGAGGGAACCCCAATTAAGAAAATGTTTTTAAGCTGTTGGTGGTGGTGCACACCTTTGGTCCCAGCACTTGGGAGGCACAGGCTGGCAGATGTCTGTGAGTCTGAGGCCAGCCTGGTCTTCAGAGTTAGTTACAGAATAGCCAAGGCTACATAAAGAAACCCTGTCTTAAAGCCTCCCACCCCCCCCCAAGAAAGAAAATGTCTCCATGTGATCCAGTTATAGGGCATTTATTTAATCATTGATTGACTGGGAGGGTCCATTTCAAAGTGGGTGGTGACATTCCTAGGCTGGTGGTCCTGAGTTCTATAAGACAGCAGTCTGAGCAAAGCAGTAAGCAGCACCTCTCCATGGCCTTTGCCTCAGTTTCTCTTTGATTTTGGTCCTGGCTTCCTGTAATGATGGACTCAAATGTGAAAGTGTATGCAAAATAAGCCCTTTCCTCTCCAAATTGGTTTTTGGTCATGTTGTTTTATTGTAGCAATAGAAACTCCAACTAAGACAAGTTGGTACCAGGAGTGGGGGCTTGCTTTGACAGACCTGACCATGTTGTTTTGTAGGAGGACTATGGAGGGACTTTGAAACACTGTATAAGAAAATTCTTTGAGTGTTTCTCAAACATCAAGCCGTTCTGTAGTAGCTTGGAATATAAGAATGTAGAGGGTAATGCACAAGATGGGAACATGGCTTGTGAAGTTTCAGAGGGAAGTTTAAAGACTCTATTGGGGACATTTGTTATTTTGAATTAAGATTCTGTGGCCCAGGTTAGTTGGGGCTGAATAATCAGCTATAATTAACAAAGTATCTGTACTACTAAAGTGAAAACTTTGTTTTACTGAGATACTCAATGCTGGTTGGCTAGAATTGAGAAATTAGTGGTGATTAAGAAAAGCCCACAGTGGTGGTGGCACATGCCTTTAATCCCAGCACTCAAGAGGCAGAGCCAGGCAGATCTCTGTGAGTTCAAGGACTGCTTGGGCTATGGAGTGAGTTCCAGGACAGGCACCAAAACTACACCAAGACACAATGTCTCGAAAAAAACCAAAAGAAAAAAAAAGAGGAATGCCAGCATTGCTGACTTGAAATCTTCTGAGAAGTGTTTCCTGAGAGCACACGGATGCTGTGTCCCAGAGGCAGTTGTATTTCATGCTGGCAGTCAAATTTGGTGGTGTAAGAGTCACCCAGGTGGTACTGGGTTTGAAGGCATGAACTGGCCAGGGATTGCAGGTGAGGCTTGGCACTGTGAGAAGCCAGGAGATGCCATTGGTGAAGGTGGAAGTACACTAGCAGTTGAAGGTCTAAAATTAAAGGAGTCATACAGAGAATTTGAGACTTGGAACCATGAAGAGAGTCTATGAGAAGCGTTGATGAAAGTGCAGCCATGTTGCAGCAGAAGACCCAGCATTGTGGTTGATGTCAGTATTGTGGGATGACTGACAAGAACAGCAGCAGCTATAGAGTGGAGCCATCCTGAGCCTGGAAGGCAAGCTGTGTGTGCTGCAGAGGATGGAGCTGAAGAAGTGACCCAAGCCCTTTGGAGAAACCCAGAACTTAGTAAGTGGATTCAGACACTGGAAATCGCACTATTACACAGTTGGAGAGTGGATTTTATTTGTCAGAGAGACTTTGCCTTGGGCCTTTCCCTCTTCAAGTAAGGAATTACTTAACCTAATTTTTAATTTTTTAGGAGCCCACACTTGGGAGATTTTAAACTTTTAAAAGTATTTTTTTTGGGGTTTGAAAACAGACTGGATATGAAAAGGGACTGATTTTTCTGTTTGTTGAGATAGAGTTTCTCTGTGTAATACTGGCTGGCCTAGAACTCACTCTGTATATCTGCCTGGTTTTGAAAACACAGAGATCCACCTGTCTCTGTCTCCTGAGTGCTGACAGTAAATGTGTGTGCCACCACTGCCCATCAGGACTGCATTTAAAAAAAAGATTTATTTATTATGTATAGTGTTCTGCATGCATGTATTTCTGAATGCCAGAATAAGGCACCAGCAGCTCTCATTATAGCTGGTTGTGAGCCAACATGCAATTGCTGAGAGTTGAACTCAGGACCTCTGGAAGATCTGCCAGTACTCTTAACCTCTGAGTAAAATTTTAATGTGGCCCCCGGACTTCCCTTCTGAAGCACAGGTGAGTGCCCTAGCTTGCCCCCGACCCCATCCCTGGGCACCAGCCACTCCAGGGGAAGACCTGCCCAACTTGGGCCCAGGTTCTGCTCCCCGGGCAGGTGCCCTTCTAGCCCCACTGGGAAGGATCCCCCTCTCCAAGACCCCTGGCAGACCCTGCAGTCTCCACGCCCTGCCCCCACGCCCATCCGCCTGAGCCCCAAGCCTCTGCCTGAGACTTAGAGGCCAGGCCCCCCAGCTCCCATCTTGCCCAGGACTTCCCTTCTGAAGCACAGGTGAGTGCCCTAGCTTGCCCCCTACCCCATCCCTGGGCACCAGCCACTCCGGGGAAGACCTGCCCAACTTGGGCCCAGGTTCTGGACCCCGGGCAGGTGCCCTTCTACCCCAACCGGGAAGGATCCCCTTCTCCAAGACCCTTGGCAGACCCTGCAGTCTCCACGCCCTGCCCCCACGCCCATCTGCCTGAGCCCCAAGCCTCTTCCTGAGACTTAGAGGCCGGCCCCCAGCTCCCATCTTGCCCAGGACTTCCCTTCTGAAGCACAGGTGAGTGCCCTAGCTTGCCCCCGACCCCACCCCTGGGCACCAGCCACTCCGGGGAAGACCTGCCCAACTTGGGCCCAGGTTCTGGACCCCGGGCAGGTGCCCTTCTACCCCAACCGGGAAGGATCCCCTTCTCCAAGACCCCTGGCAGACCCTGCAGTCTCCACGCCCTGCCCCCACGCCCATCTGCCTGAGCCCCAAGCCTCTTCCTGAGACTTAGAGGCCGGCCCCCAGCTCCCATCTTGCCCAGGACTTCCCTTCTGAAGCACAGGTGAGTGCCCTAGCTTGCCCCCGACCCCATCCCTGGGCACCAGCCACTCCGGGGAAGACCTGCCCAACTTGGGCCCAGGTTCTGGACCCCGGGCAGGTGCCCTTCTACCCCAACCGGGAAGGATCCCCTTCTCCAAGACCCCTGGCAGACCCTGCAGTCTCCACGCCCTGCCCCCACGCCCATCTGCCTGAGCCCCAAGCCTCTTCCTGAGACTTAGAGGCCAGCCCCCAGCTCCCATCTTCCCCCGGACTTCCCTGCTGAAGCACAGGTGAGTGCCCTAGCTTGCCCCCGACCCCATCCCTGGGCACCAGCCACTCCAGGGGAAGACCTGCCCAACTTGGGCCCAGGTTCTGCTCCCCGGGCAGGTGCCCTTCTAGCCCCACTGGGAAGGATCCCCCTCTCCAAGACCCCTGGCAGACCCTGCAGTCTCCACGCCCTGCCCCCACGCCCATCCGCCTGAGCCCCAAGCCTCTGCCTGAGACTTAGAGGCCAGGCCCCCCAGCTCCCATCTTGCCCAGGACTTCCCTTCTGAAGCACAGGTGAGTGCCCTAGCTTGCCCCCTACCCCATCCCTGGGCACCAGCCACTCCGGGGAAGACCTGCCCAACTTGGCCCCAGGTTCTGCTCCCCGGGCAGGTGCCCTTCTAGCCCCACCGGGAAGGATCTCCTTCTCCAAGACCCCTGGCAGACCCTGCAGTCTCCACGCCCTGCCCCCACGCCCATCCGCCTGAGCCCCAAGCCTCTTCTTGAGACTTAGAGGCTGGCCCCCAGCTCCCATCTTGCCGTGGATTTCCCATCTGGAGGAGAGAGAGAGAGAGAGAGAGAGAGAGAGAGAGAGAGAGAGAGAGAGAGGAGAGCACCCATCCTCCCCCGGACTTCCCTTCTGAACAAGAGCTTCCATCCTGCCCCGGACTTCCAATTTGGACAAGAGAGCTCCCATCTGGACAAGAGAGAGAGACTTCCTGAATCTGTCAGCTCTGAACCAAGTGTGCGGATAAGGCCAGGAACGAACCACAAGGAGATGGGCAGACGTCAAGGCAGAAACACATACAACAAAATGAATAGTAATACACCATCACCAGGCCCTAGCCCTCCTCCAACACCTAGACCTGAACATCAGAAATTGGAAGAAGCAGAAGAAAATAGCCTTATGAATGTCATCATGAAGAAGCTAGAGGCTCGTGTAGAGGAAAAGACAAAAAAATGTGAAGAACGCTGTAAACAACTAGAGGAAAGGGCAAACAAATTAGAAGAAATCAATAAAGTCCTGGAAGAGAACAATAAAATACTGAAAGAAAATCAAGAAAAATCAATGAAACAAATGAAGGAAACAGTCCAAGACCTGAAAAAGGAAATAGAAAAAATGAAGAAGACACAAACAGAGGGAATGCTGGAAATAGAAAATCTGAGAAAACAATTGGGAACTTCAGATGCAAGTATAATCAACAGAATGCAAGAGATGGAAGAGAGGATCTCTAGCGTTGAAGATACAATAGAAGAAATAGATTCATCAGTCAAAGAAAACACTAAAGTCAACAAAGTCATGAACCAAAATGTCCAAGAAATTTGGGACACCATGAAAAGACCAAACCTACGAATAATAGGGGTAGAAGAAGGAGAAGAATACCAATTCAAGGGCACAGAAAATATATTCAACAAGATCATAGAAGAAAACTTTCCCAACTTAAAGAAGGAAATGCCTATGAAGATACAGGAAGCCTATAGAACACCAAACAGACTAGACCCCCAGAAAAAGTCCCCTCGCCACATAATAATTAAACAATTAAACGTACAGAATAAAGAAAGAATATTAAGAGCAGCAAAGGAAAAAGGCCAAGTGACATATAAAGGCAAACCTATCAGAATAACACCTGATTTCTCAATGGAGACTTTGAAAGCCAGAAGGTCCTGGACAGATGTAATGCAGACATTAAGAGACCATGGATGTCAGCCTAGACTAATATACCCAGCAAAACTTTCAATCGTCATAGATGGAGTGAACAAGACATTCCATGACAAAGCCAGATTTAAACAATATTTATCCACAAACCCAGCCCTACAGAAAGCACTAGAAGGAAAATTCCAACCTAAGGAAGTCAGATACAACCTCGAAAACACAGGCAATAGATAAAGCCACAGCAGTAGACCCCAACGAAGAAAAGTACACACACATCACCACCAAAAAATAACAGGAATGAACAATCACTGGACATTAATATCCCTCAATATCAATGGACTTAATTCACCTATAAAAAGACATAGGCTTACAGAATGGATACGAAAGCAGGACCCATCTTTCTGCTGCATACAAGAAACACATCTCAAATTCAAAGATAGACACTACCTAAAAATAAAAGGCTGGGAAAAGACTTTCCAATCAAACGGTCTTAAGAAACAAGCGGGTGTAGCCATCCTGATATCCAGCAAAATAGACTTCAAACTAAAATCAATCAAAAGAGATCAAGAAGGGCATTACATACTCATCACAGGAAAGATCCACCAAGATGAAGTCTCAATTCTGAACATTTATGCCCCAAACACAAGGGCACCCACATATGTAAAAGAAACATTATTAAAGCTTAAATCACATATAAAACCCCACACATTAATAGTGGGAGACCTCAACACCCCACTTTCACCACTGGACAGATCCCCCAAATCGAAACTTAACAGAGAAATAAAGGACTTAATTGATGTCATGACTCAAATGGACTTAATCGACATCTACAGAACATTCCATCCTAACAAAAAAGAATATACCTTCTTCTCAGCACCCCATGGAACCTTCTCTAAAATTGACCACATACTTGGTCACAAAGCAAATCTAAACAGATACAAAACAATTAGAATAACCTCCTGTGTTCTATCAGACCACCATGGTCTAAAGTTGGATTTCAACAACAACAAAAACTACAGAAAACCTACAATCTCATGGAAACTGAACAATACCCACCTGAATCACCAATGGGTTAAGGAAGAAATAAAGAAAGAAATTAAAGACTTCCTAGAGATCAACGAAAATGAAGACACCACATATCCAAACCTATGGGACACTATGAAAGCAGTACTAAGAGGGAAATTCATAGCACTAAACGCCCACATAAATAAGCTGGAGAAATCTCACACTAGTGACTTAACAGCACACCTGAAAGTTCTAGAACAGGAAGAAGCAAAGTCTCCCAGGAAAAATAGATGCCAGGAAATTATCAAAGTGAGAGCTGAAATCAATAAAATAGAAACAAAGAGAACAATACAAAAAATTAATGAAACAAAGAGTTGGTTCTTTGAGAAAATCAACAAGATAGACAAGCCCTTATCCAAACTAACCAAAAGACAGAGAGAGAGCATCCAAATCAACAAAATCAGAAATGAAAAGGGGGACATAACAACAGACATTGAGGAAATCCAGAGAATCATCAGGTCATACTTCAAAAACCTCTATTCCACAAAACTGGAAAACCTAAAAGAAATGGATAATTTTCTGGATAGGTACCACATACCTAAATTAAATCAAGACCAGATAAACTATTTAAATAGTCCAATAACCCCTAACGAAATAGAAACAGTCATTAAAAGTCTCCCAACCAAAAAAAGCCCAGGACCAGATGGTTTCAGTGCAGAATTCTACCAGATCTTCAAAGAAGAGTTAATACCAATACTCTCTAAATTGTTCCATACAATAGAAACAGAAGGAACATTACCAAACTCCTTCTATGAGGCTACAATTACCCTGATTCCCAAACCAAACAAGGATACAACAAAGAAAGAGAACTACAGACCGATCTCCCTCATGAACATTGATGCAAAAATACTCAATAAAATACTGGCAAACAGACTCCAAGACCACATCAAAACAATTATCCACCATGATCAAGTAGGATTCATTCCAGGGATGCAAGGATGGTTCAACATACGAAAGTCTGTCAATGTGATACACCATATAAACAAACTCAAAGAAAAAAACCACATGATCATCTCACTAGATGCTGAAAAGGCATTTGACAAAATCCAACACCCCTTCATGATAAAGGTCTTGGAGCGATCAGGAATACAGGGAACATACCTAAACATAATAAAGGCAATTTACAGCAAGCCAACAGCCAACATCAAATTAAATGGAGAGAAACTCAAAGCAATTCCACTAAAATCAGGAACGAGGCAAGGCTGTCCGCTCTCCCCATACTTATTCAATATAGTACTTGAAGTTCTAGCCAGAGCAATAAGACAACATAAGGAGATTAAGGGGATACAAATTGGAAAGGAAGAAGTCAAGCTTTCCCTATTTGCAGATGACATGATAGTATACTTGAGCAACCCCAAAGATTCCACCAAGGAACTGATACAGCTTATAAACACCTTCAGCAACATAGCAGGATACAAGATCAACTCCAAAAAATCAGTAGCCCTCCTATATACAATGGACAAAAAAGCGGAGAAGGAAATCAGAGATACATCACCCTTTACTATAGCCACAAATGACATAAAATACCTTGGGGTAATACTAACCAAGCAAGTGAAGGACCTATATGACAAGAACTTTAAGTCCCTGAAAAAAGAAATTGAAGAAGATGTCAGAAAATGGAAAGATCTCCCATGCTCATGGATAGGCAGAACTAACATAGTAAAAATGGCAATCTTACCAAAAGCAATCTACAGATTCAATGCAATCCCCATCAAAATACCAACACAATTCTTCACAGACCTGGAAAGAATAATACTCAACTTCATATGGAAAAACAAAAAACCCAGGATAGCCAAAAGAATCCTGTACAATAAAACAACCTCTGGAGGCATCACGATCCCTGACTTCAAGCTGTACTATAGAGCTACAGTAATAAAAACAGCTTGGTACTGGCATAAAAACCGACATGTGGACCAATGGAATCGAATTGAAGACCCTGATATTAATCCGCACACCTATGAACAAATAATTTTTGACAAAGAAGCCAAAAGTGCACAATGGAAAAAAGAAAGCATCTTCAACAAATGGTGCTGGCAAAACTGGATATCAACATGTAGAAGGCTGCAAATAGATCCATATCTATCACCGTGCACAAAACTTAAGTCCAAGTGGATCAAGGACCTCAACATAAATCCAGCTACTCTGAACCTGCTAGAAGAGAAAGTAGGAAGTAGTCTTGAACACATTGGCATAGGAGACCACTTTCTAAATAGAACACCAGTAGCACAGACACTGAGAGAAACAATCAATCAGTGGGACCTCTTGAAACTGAGAAGCTTTTGTAGGGCAAAGGAAACGGTCAACAAAGCAAAGCGACAGCCTACAGAATGGGAAAAGATCTTCACCAATCCCACATCTGACAGAGGACTGATATCCAGAATATATAAGGAACTCAAGAAATTAGACATCAAAATGCCCAACAGTCCAATTAAGAAATGGGCTATAGAACTAAACAGAGAATTCTCAACAGAGGAAACTCAAATGGCTGAAAGACATTTAAGGAATTGCTCAACATCCCTAATCATCAGGGAAATGCAAATCAAAACAACTCTGAGATACCACCTTACGCCTGTCAGAATGGCTAAGATCAAAAACACTGAAGACACCTTATGCTGGAGAGGATGTGGAGCTAGGGGAACTCTCCTCCACTGCTGGTGGGAATGCAAGCTTGTACAACCACTTTGGAAATCAATATGGCGATTTCTTAGAAAATTGGGAATCCATCTCCCCCAAGATCCAGCTATACCACTCTTGGGCATATACCCAAGGAATGCTCAACCACACCACAAGAGCACTTGTTCAGCTATGTTCATATCAGCGTTGTTTGTAATAGCCAGAACATGGAAACAACCTAGATGCCCTTCAACTGAAGAATGGATAAACAAAATGTGGTACATATACACAATGGAATACTACTCAGCAGAGAAAAACAATGACATCATGAGGTTTGCAGACAAATGGATGGATCTAGAAAAAATCATCCTGAGTGAGGTATCCCAGACTCAGAAAGACAAACATGGTATGTACTCACTCATAACAGGATACTAGATGTGGAACAAGGATGACTGGACTGCTACTCACATCACCAGGCAGGCTACCTGGAAAACAGGACCCCAAGAAAGACACAGGGATCGCCCAACGACAGAGAAATGGAATGAGATCTACATGAACAGCCTGGACAGGAGTGGGGGTAGTGAAGGGCGAGGGTCGAGGGAAAGAGAGCTTGGGTGAGTGGGAGATCCCAGCTGGATCAAAAACAGAGAGGGAGAACAAGGAATAGGAGACCATGGTAAATGAAGACCACATGAGAATAGGAAGAAACAAAGTGCTAGAGAGGCCCACAGAAATCCACAAAGATACCCCCACAACAGACTGCTGGCAATGGTCGAGCGACAATCCGAACTGACCTACTCTGGTGATGGGATGGCCAAACACCCTAATTGTCGTGCTAGAAACCTCATCCAACTACTGATGGACCTGGAGGCAGAGATCCATGACTAGGCCCCAGGTGGATCTCTGGGAGTCCAATTAGCGAGAATGAGGAGGGTTTATATGAGAGAGAATTGTTGAGACCAAGGTCGGATAAAGCACAGAGACAAATAGCCAAACAAACGGAAACACATGAAATATGAACCAATGGCTGAGGGGTCACCAACTGGATCAGGCCCTCTGAGTGGGTGAGACAGTTGATTGGCCTGATCTGTTTGGGAGGCATCCAGGCAGTGGGACCGGGTCCTGTGCTCATTGCATGAGTTGGCTGTTTGAAACCTGGGGCCTATGCAGGGTCCCTTGGCTCAGCATGGGAGGAGGGGACTGGACCTACCTGGACTGAGTCCACCAGGTTGATCTCAGTCTGTGGGGAAGGCTTTGCCCTGGAGGAGATTGGAATGGGGGGCGGGCTGGGGGGAAGGTGAGGGGGGCGGGAGGGGGGAGAACAAGGGAATCTGTGGCTGATATGTAGAACTGAATTGTATTGCAAAATAAAAATTAAAAAAAAAAAAAAAAAAACTTCTGTACTTGTATGTGAAACAAAGCAAGGTGGTTAAGATATCATTGCAATGTTCTGGAGCAGGGAACTGACTTAGAATAAAAGGGGAAACCTGAGTATGCATTCATAATCACCTGCATTTCTGCCAGATGTGGATCAGTGTGTGAAGTGTCCAGAAACACATTATGCAAATAATGAGAAGAGCCGCTGTCAACATAAGACTGTGACATTTCTGGCCTATAATGATCCCTTGGGGAAGATATTCAGTGTCACATCCTTGGGTTTCTCCTTACTCACAGCTGTTGTCCTTGGGGTGTTTCTGAAACACCGAGACACTCCCACTGTCAAGGCCAATAACCTGCATCTCAGTTATATCCTGCTCATCACTCTCATCCTCTGTATTCTCTGTCCCTTGCTTTACAATGGCCATCCTAGCACAGTCACCTGTATCCTAGAGCAGAACATATTTGGACTTCTGTTCACTGTGGCTCTTTCCACTGTCCTGGCCAAAACTTTCACTGTATGTATAGCCTTCAAGATCACTACTCCAGGGAAAATAAGAAGGTGGCTGCTGATAGCAAGAGCCCCTAATTTGATCATTCCCATCTGTACCCTAATGCAAGTTGTTCTATGTGGAATTTGACTGGCAACCTCTCCTCCATTTATTGACAAAGATGTTCATTCAGAACATGGGCACATCATCATAATTTGCAACAAAGGTTCAGCTATTACTTTCTACTGCTTCCTGGGATACCTGGGAACATTGGCTATAGGCAGCTACCTTATGGATTTTTTTTCTCCAGGAATCTGCCTGACACATTCAATGAACCCAAGTTCCTGGCTTTCAGCATGCTGGTGTTCTGTAGTGTCTGGGTCAGCTTCCTCCCTGTCTACCACAGCACCAAGGGAAAGATCATGGTGGCTATGGAAATCCTCTCTATCTTAGCTTCTAGTACATCAATCTTAGGCATCATCTTTGTCCCCAAGTGCTACATAATACTATTAAGACCAGAAAGGAACTCACTTCATCACATTAGGGACACAACATATGCTAGAAGAATAAACCTTAAAATCTAGCTCCCATATTTCTTAAATTAAAGAGTTTTGAAGCATGATTGTTCTTCACTATCTGAATACTCACATATGAAGTCATAATTTGGTATTTGATCCCATAGGCTATTATTTCTTTAAGTAATCATATCAGGCTAAATGAATTCTGTATCCATCCTCTTATTCATGTTTGGATGTAGCTTGCATGTTCAGTCCTCCTCTTACATTCACTATTACTTTTGTGTTATTGATTTCATTTGCTGATGAAATGCTAATTTGGGAGTGCTTCCACTTGGATCATTCACATATTTATTAATTTGACCACTAGATTATTCCAAAAAAATTTATTTCCACTGTCAATTACATATGCTGATGAACAGATTCAAGAGTTATGCATGTAAATATTCTTAAACATTCTGTAAATTTGACATTCAATACAACAAATTTCTGTCAATATAGTGTTTTGTTTCTGAAGCCCTTGAGAAATTTCTCCAATTTGTTATGCGTTCTATTCTTATATGTTTTTATTCTGAAGAAGTTCAAATTATTCACATTCGATGTAACTTTTCGTGAAGATTATAATGTAACAGACCACTGCATAATGAGCTACATACTAATTTATGGCAAATTTAAGACCTCATTTTATAGCCCGACACCAAATGTCAACCAGAACAACCAATTTGCAGTCAATACCTGGAACCTCTCTATGAATTATGGTGCCCTGTGTCAAATGCCCTGATGTAACTACTCCCACTGACTGTGTACTCATTTCTCTGTGTTACTCAAAACATCCAGTCAGCCTTTATCTTTTCACTTCCTCACAGTCCATCACCTTTTGCTAAATTGGTGCATATTCCTTCAACTCATACAGACTGGGAAAGACCTACCATGCAGGAAGGCCATTTGCAGCCATTGAGGAGGAGGCTTCTCTGTACCCAGGACTCCAATAGAATCAGCAGAAAATACTTGACACTCAGCTTCAGAACCGGTCTGTGTAATGCCTGTATGTGAACCAGGACTTCATGAACCATGTCTGAGAGAGCCTTATCAGTCAGGAAGACAAGAGTAAATAATAATCCATAAAGAAGGTGGGGACTGGCACACACTCTTATACACAGAGGGTTCTCAAAAGAGGAAGAGGATGCCTAATGTGTCTCTAAAGCCCCAGGACTCTTCCCATTATGCACTTCCCTTATTCTCATGGAAATCCACTTTGTTCAGTTGGCTGCTCCATTCAAATAGTGTGTGTGTGCATGTGTGTGTGTGTGTGTGTGTGTGTGTGTGTGTGTGTGTGTAAGAGAAAAAGTGTGTGTATAAGAGAAAAAAAGGAAAAAATAGAATAAAATAAAATAAGGGGAAAACTTTTTTAATCTCATCGTGGAAGCTGCAGTGTGAGAAAATGATTCATGCCATGAACCCCTTTGTGCATTTATCGTTACTTGCAAGTGTTCATTGCAAAGAGTCATTGATCTAGTTCAAGGCCTTTGGTTTCTACTATCTTATCAATGCTGGGCCCTCACTAGGGCTCCTCTTGGATATCCTGTTGTTGCCCTATATTTTAGAAATCTTGAGACTTTAGGTCTACAGACCAAGACCCTTCACAAGCTCCAGCAGATCATAGATGGGGTGGATAGTGGGGCAGGTCAAGTCATATCCTTGGGTCTGGGCCTATGAAGCTGTAGGATTGGTGGAATAGATGTCAAATGGGAACAACTCTCCCATGCTTACAACTTCTGGTCTGGCTCACACACACCTGCACTAACAAGGAAGGATCCATTGTGCTGCACTGGTGAGGTACAGAGCCTGCTCTCCCAAGTATTGCAGCTGGTAGGGATCAGGTATAGCTCTCCCACTCTATGACCACAATGCCAGCTCTATCACTTGCCCCAGATATTGATGGGCATGGGGGAGGAGGGCAACTCTCCTCCACCCATGCCACCTCAAGACTGATGCATAATTGGGACAGATCTCCCATGCTCACAATTTTTCGCCTGGCTCATCCACAACCACATCAACAAGGATGGCTACCTTGTGCTTTTCTCATGAAGTATAGTGTTTGCTCTCCCAAGTGTTGCAGCAGCTGGGCATCATGGATAGTTCTCCCATTCCGATGACCACAGGACATGCTCTCCCTAGTACCCATCTGTCTGGTGGTGCCATGCGTAGACATGAGCTGCCTTTCTCTCCCTCCCCTCATCCAGCAATGCCTGGGCCATGTGGAAGAGCTAGCCCTGTGGTCTTAACAGAAGGCATTCTTTTAATAGATGTCCCCTCTTCTCAGATGACATTAGATGTGAAGATTCAGATGTATGAAGTTGTTAGGAAACTATCCAGCACAAATGACACCATATAATTTTGACACACAAATACATCACTACAAAGCTATCTTTCCTTTCCCATTCATACCCAAGATCTCACATTAAATTCCTAGTAGTGACTGGAAAGATGGCTCAGCATTTAACAGCACTGGTTATTCTTCCTGAGAACCCAGGTTCAAGTCCCAGCACCAACACAGCTGCTCACAACTGTCTGTAACTTTAGTTCCAAGGGATCTAATACCCTGACACAGATAAATATTCAGGCAAAACACCAATGCACATAAAATAAAAATAAACACATATTTTTAAAAACATAAGTAACTTTAAATGTCCCACAGTATTAAAAGTCCCACAATGGAACACACTAAAATTTCACTCAGAGGTTAAGAGTACTGGCAGATCTTCCAGAGGTCCTGAGTTCAACTCCCAGCAATTGCATGTTGGCTCACAACCAGCTATAATGAGAGCTGGTGTCTTATTCTGGCATTCAGAAATACATGCATGCAGAACACTATACATAATAAATAAATCTTTTTTAAAAATGCAGAACTGCTGGACAGTGGTGGCACACACATTTACTACCAGCACTCAGGAGACAGAGACAGGTGGATCTCTGTGTTTTCAAAACGAGGCAGATATACAGAGTGAGTTCTAGGCCAGCCAGTATTACACAGAGAAACTCTATCTCAACAAGCAGAAAAAAATCAGTCCCTTATCATATCCAGTCTGTTTTCAAACCCAAAAAAAATACTTTTAAAAGTTTAAAATCTCTCAAATGTGGGCTCCTAAAAAATTAAAAATTAGGTTAAATAATTCCTTCCTTCTAGAGGGAAAGGCACAAGGCAAAGTCTCTCTGACAAATAAAATCCACTCTCCAACTGTGTAATAGTTCGATTTCCAATGTCTGGATCCACTTACTACCTTCTGGGCTTCTCCAAAGGGCTTGGGTCACTTCTTCAGCTCCATCCTCTGCAGCACACACAGCTTGATTCCAGGCTCAGGATGGCTCCACTCTATAGCTGCTGCTGTTCTTGTCAGTCACCCCCACAATACTGACATCAACCACAATGCTGGGTCTTCTGCTGCAACATGGCTGCACTTTCACAGTGTCTCTCATGGACTCTCTTCATGGTTCCAAGTCTCAAATTCTCTGTATGACTCCTTTAATTTTGGACCTTCACCTGCTAATGTACTTACACCTTCACCAATGGCATCTCCTGGCTTCTCACAGTGCCAAGCCTCAGCTGGAATCCATGACCAACTCATGCCTTCAAAACCAGTACCACCTGGGTGACTCTCACAGCACCAAATTTGACTGCCAGCATGAAATACACCTGCCTCTGGGACACAGCATCCATGTGCTTTCAGGAACCACATCTCAGAAGATTTCAACTCAGCAATGCTGGCATTCCTCTTTTTTTTTTCTTTTGTTTTTTTTTTTCGAGACATTGTTTCTAGGTGTAGTTTTGGTGCCTGTCCTGGAACTCACTCCATAGCACAAGCAGGCCTTGAACTCACAGAGATCTGCCTGGCTCTGCCTCCTGAGTGCTGGGATTAAAGGCATGTACCACCACCACTGTGAGCTTTTCTTAATCACCACTAATTTCTCAACTCTAGCCAACCAGCATTGAGTATCTCAGTAAAACAAAGGTTTCACTTTAGTAGTTCAGATATTTTGTTAATTATAGCTGATTATTCAGCTCCAGCTAACCTGGGCCACAGAATCTTAATTCAAAATAACAAATGTCCCCAATAGAGTCTTTAAACTTCCCTCTGAAACTTCACAAGCCATGTTCCCATCTTCTGCATTGCCCTCCACATTCTTACATTCCAAGCTACTACAGAACAGCTTGCTGTTTGATAAACACTCAAAGGATTTTTTTTATACAGTGTTTCAAAGTCCCTCCATAATCCTCCTACAAAACAACATGGTCAGGTCTGTCAAAGCAAGACCCCACTCCTGGTACCAACTTGTCTTAGTTAGAGTTTCTATTGCTACAATAAAACAACATGGCCAAAAACCAATTTGGAGAGGAAAGGACTTATTTTGCATACACTTTCACATTTGAGTCCATCATTACAGGAAGCCAGGACCAAAGTCAAAGAGAAACTGAGGCAGAGGCCATGGAGAGGTGCTGCTTACTGCTTTGCTCAGCCTGCTTCCTTATAGAACTCAGGACCACCAGCCTAGGAATGTCACCACCCACTTTGAAATGGGCCCTCCCAGTCAATTACTGATTAAGAAAATGCCCTATAGCTGGATCCCATGGAGACATTTTCTTTCTTGAGGGGTGGGAGGCTTTAAGACAGGGTTTCTTTATGTAGCCTTGGCTATTCTGTAACTAACTCTGAAGACCAGGCTGGCCTCAGACTCACAGACATCTGCCAGCCTGTGTCTCCCAAGTGCTGGGATTGAAGGTGTGCACCACTACCAACAGCTTAAAAACATTTTCTTAATTGGGGTTCCCTCCTCTCAGATCACTTTAATTTGTGTCAGATTTTCAAAAAAACCTCCAGTGCAGGGTACTTGACCTGAAAGGAGAAGTGGACACAGGCTTCATTCCTAACCCAGAAGCAATATCCAGTTGATATTCAGCTGCTAATGAAAGTTTAGTTTCCTCCAAGGGACTTTGACTGTCTCAACTATGCTGAAGGGTAGAATGCATATGTAACAGTAGATGACCAACAGAAAATGAACTCAGTGGCATCTTTGGATGTTTCTTGTCTCACAATATTATGTCAGGGTGTTTTCCTTTTTTGTTTGTTTATTTACCTGTTGTTTTAATCGTTTTTGTTTTGTTTCATTTTGTTTTGTTTTCTCTTCTTATTTTTTTTTCTTTTCTCATTTTACCCTATCAGTTTCTTTGAGTATGTACAATGGCTACCACTTTACAGTTTTTATGGGACTGAGAATGTACAACCAAGTGGGTCTCTGATTTATCTAACTTTTCTTGGGATTCTTTTCTTCTTTTTGTTTGTTTTGTTCAATCTAATGTGTTATTTTTTCTTTTATCTTAGTATATTTTATTTCATTCTTAACCCATAGAAGTCTATTTGTTTATTCTCTAGTGATAGACAGAAAAGGTTTGGATTCTGGTGTGTGTGTGTGTGTGTGTGTGTGTGTGTGTGTGTGTGTGTGTGTTGTATATATGTGTGTGCGAATGTGTGTGTGTGTGTTGAGTGTATTTTTATGTGCATGTGTGTGTAAAAGAGTCTTCAGAGGCCCAAAGAGGACTTTGATCCCTTGCAGCTACTGTGACAGGTGGATGTGAACTACATTTTATGATGTCTGTGTATTGAACTCTGCCACTTTACAAGAACAGTACATAATTTTGTCGGCTGAGATATCTCTCCAGCTTCTGCAATATTCTGCAACATCTCTTTATTGAAACATCCCTCTCACACCTAAGTTCTACTTCTCTAACTCCCAGGATGCATCAGGATTCTCTAGTCTTCCCCCTACAAGGGGTAACATTGTTTTGCCTTCATCTGCAAACATGAGGTCACAAAATTCCTTCAATTTCCCCAATAATCAATTGCTGTCAAAGTCTTACATTCACTAAGATATCAAAAAGAAACCTCTGAGTTAATTTCAAATCTTATTACATATTAGTGACAAAGAGAACACTTCCACTCTTCACTAATGTCCAAAAGCCAAGTCCTGTAAAAATAGGTGGCTGAGTGGAAGCATGTAGTGGGTAGCCATTCCAGCTTTGATCTGGAAGTTCCAACCCCCATTGAGACTTCGGCAACTGTCACGCCTACAAGGCGGGGCCAAGGGCGGCGCCTGGTGACCCGAGATCTGGATTGGCGGGCGCTCTCTTGGTTCCGGGACCCTGGATAGTGGAGGTGGACCAAGCAGAGCTCCAGAGAACACTGCTGGACTGTGATACACCTTCCCCAGAACCCGAGACCTACCTATCCCTTAATTTGTAAGTTACGCCATTAAATAAATCTCCTTTTAACTATGTGGAGTGACCTTAATAATTTCACCAATATCTGGCAAATGTGTTGATTAGTCAATAAATAAAACACTGATTGGCCATTGGCTAGGCAGGAAGTGTAGGCAGGACAAGGAGGAGAATAAAGCTGGGAAATGGAAGGCTGAGTGAGAGAGACACTGCCAGCCGCCGCCATGATGACAAGCCGCATGTGAAGATGCCGGTAAGCCACGAGCCATGTGGCAAGGTATAGATTAATGGGAATGGATTAATTTAAGCTTTAAGAACAGTTAGCAAGAAGCCTGCCACGGCCATACAGTTTGTAACCAATATAAGTCTCTGTGTTTACTTGGTTGGGTCTGACGGCTGTGGGACTGGCAGGTGATAGAGATTTGTCCTGACTGTGGGCCAGGCAGGAAAACTCTAGCGACATAAGCATATGGGAGACAAAATAGATAAAAGCAGTATACATGACACTGATAAAAAACACCATTAGAAGAAACAGTGAGAGTCACTAGCTAATAAATAACCTTGCATTGTATCCTAATAGGTGGTTCTGTACCAACATTACATTTGTCAGTTAAAATTTATGAAATGTGAGTTCTGGAAAATGTTTTCTCTCTTAACTTTTGTAGAGAATTTCTCTCTGGTCTTAGCAAAATGATATAGCACTTGGGGACAAAGGTGCATCCCAGCAAGCCAGCACTGGAGGCTAAGATGGAGAAGACCTCCACAGCCACCATGACCTTGCCCTTGGTGCTATGGTAGACAGGGAGAAAAGTGACCCAGACACTGCAGAACAACAGCATGCTGAATGTCAAGAATTTGGCTTCATTGAATGTGTCAGGGAGATTCCTGGCCAAAAAAGCCACAGTGAAGCTCCCCAGGGCCAGAGAGCCCAGGTATCCTAAGACAGAGTAGAAAGCAGTTACTGAGCCCTTGTCGCACACAATGATGATGTGGCCATGCTCAGAGTGTGCATCAATGTCAACAGAGGGAGGAGAAGTTCCCAGCCAGATTGCACAGAGAATAATTTGGATGATGATGCAGATGGGAATAATGTAGGTAAGTGCCCCTGATACCAGGAGCCACTTCATCCTTCCTCCAGGAGTAGTGACTTTGAAAGCCAAAACCACAGTAATTGTCTTGGCCAACACAGTGGAAACAGCCACAGTGAATGAAACTCCATATGTTATTTGCTGCAGGATGCAGGTGACTGAGTTGGGACGGCCAATGAAGAGCAAGGAACAGAGGAAACAGAAGATGAGGGAGATGAGCAGGATGTAGCTGAGAGTGAGGTTATTGGCCTTCACAATGGGAGTGTCTTGGTGCTTCACAAAAATTCCAAGAACCAGAATGGTGAGTGCAGACAAACACAAGGCCATGCAGGACAGAGTCATCCCCAAGGGGTCATCAAAGGCCAGAAAGGTCACATCTTTATACAGGCAGTGGTTCTGCTCTGCATTGGCATACTGGTCCTCTGGACACTTCGTACACTGATCCATATCTGATGCAGAAAACAAAAGTATTGTTAGTGGAACTTCAGCATTTCTTATGGACAGGCCACTCCAGTGTATTTTGGAAACTTTACAACATCCACATACTTTATTGATAAAGATTTAATTGAGACTTTTCTGAAGAGCAATGCTTCCATTTCATACTGCCTATCTTCTTCAAGGACAAACACAGATCCTAATGATACACTATAACATGAATCTTTCTGTCTGAATTAGAAGTGATGCCCTCATGAGAGATGGAGACTCGGTCTTATCCAGGATGAAACTTCTTATAGCTTTTTTTTATTCTCATATGATCATAACCAAACACATGAGTAGCTGAGCAACAACAAATTGAATCTATTGTGTCTATGCATGCAAGTGCATATGTATGTGAAAGCAGTAAATGAAAATGAGTGTTTGAAAATAGTAAATGAAAAAGAGCTCATGAGTTTGAGAGTTTTTGTTGCATGTGATATATGGGAAATAGAATTAGGAGAGAGAGAGGTTTTATACAGATGTATGAAGTTGTCAAGAAAAATTAATTAAATATGATGCCCTTAGTTGTGTCCTCATCAGGGAACGGGGACACTAAACAGTTTATAAAATGAAATAATCCTAGTATTAAGGTAGAAAACTCGATACATATGTAACACCCAGAAGTCTTGTATCTTATATCACCACCTTTGTGAGCACACAGCACCTACTTCCTTCCCTAATTTCTTTCTACATGAGACTTCTTTGGGGACTTTCCACTTGGGTGTTTTTGGGGAGTGAGGGATAAGTGATTTAGATAGAAATATAGAGGGAAGAGTGTGAGAGAGAGACAGAAACACAGGATAGCCTCAGAGGAGCCTAGATCCTGATCCACGAGCCCAGAACTTTATTCCAAAGGGCTTTTTATATCAGTGACAAGGGAGGATGCAAAAGACCTCCCCCTTACTAGATCCAACTAAATGTAGACCCTACCAAACAGCTAGTACCCAGGCCTGAGGTCCAATCATCCTCTTATGCAGCCCTGATGGTGAAGTAAGCTCAGATATCACTAGGAAACCTCTGTGGACTCCAACAGACCTGGGTTCTACTAATGTACTCAGTGGTGAAGTAGTTATTGGTAAAACAGCATGAACAAGACAACATGAGAACTCCCAAGTGAGAGTGGTAACACAGAATATTTGAATTGAACGATAATACTCCCTTCCTAAGTTGTAATTTCCACAACAGCAAGTAAGGGAAATATGATTGTAATTGTGGTAAACTGTGGATAATAATGTAGAGCAATGATGTGCTTCCAGGATTTTAAGTCATTCCATGAATAAAACCAACCTAGCATTTGATTCCTTTTTTTGTTTGTTGTTCTTTAAGGGACTGGAAAGATGGCTAAGTGTTAAGAACATGGTCTGCTCTTACAGGGGGCCTAAGTCCAGTTACCAGAACATGTGAAGTACCATATTACTACCAGTAAATCTGGTACAAAGGGCATCAGATGCCTCCAGTGGCCTTCACATGGACCTGGCCCTGTATGGACTTACTACCCTCTAAATATGCCTAATTCAAATATTCATAAACATCAAGTTTTTGTTAATTTTTTGTTGGTATTCATTAATATAAATGCCCTTTATAGTTATTATCTTAAAATAATTTTATTACAATCTGTTTATGTTTTACACATGTGTGTGAGTATTTTGTGTGTGTGTGTTTGTGTGTGTAAAGTGGAAGTTGTCAAGAAGGCATCTTTTAGGAGTTGGCTCCATCTCATTTCAATGGGCTTCCTACATTGAGTTCAGGTAATCAAACTTGTGCCAAGAGATTTACCTGCTAACTCTTCTCATTGACCCTAAATACCTTTATTTAAGATTTTGTTATTTATTATATATAGAGTGCTCAGCGTGCATGTATGCCTGCACACAAGAAGAGGGCAGTGAATCTCACTATGGATAGTTGTGAGCCACCATGTGGTTTCTGGAAATTGAACATAGGACCTCTGGAAGAGCATCACACGCTCTTAACTGCTGAGACATCTCTCCAACTCCTCAATTGTCTTTTTTATTTATTTTTTTTATTATTTAAACTGTTTGGCCTAATGGCTCAGGTTTCTTGCTAACTGTTCTTATATTTTTTATTTTATAATTTAATTTAATTTTACATGTCAGCCATGGATTCTCCCACCTCCCGCCCCCTACCTTTCCCGCAGCCTATCCCCAGTTCCCATCTCCTCCAGGGCAAAGACTCCCCTGTGGTGTGACACCTTGCACAGCCTTGATGCAGTGGGAAGGGGCTTGGACCTGCCTAGGCTCAGTGTGCTGGGCTCCCTGACTTCCCATGGGAGAACTCAATTTGGGGGATGTGGGGATGTGGGGTGCCTTGGGAAAGGGGCCTGGGGGTGGGATGAGGGAGGAGGTGGGTCTGTGGATAGTATGTGGAGTGAGTAGAAATTTTCTTAATAAAGAAAAAGGAAAAAAAAAGAGTGCTTACAGCTCTTGCAGAGAACAAGAGTTTGGACTCAGCATCCATGAGGAAGCTTATACCTGTCTGTAACTCAAGGTCCAGGGGCTTGTATGCACTGTTTGGGCCTCCACAATCTCCTGAACATAAACTCACACAGGAATACATACATACATTCAAGGAGGATAAATGAATAACCAAATATTTATAAAGACTCATGACTACAATCTAGTCTACATGTACCTTTACAGGGATATAATCATCGGACAGATATAGAGTAGAATTTCCTCACAGGGCTGTTTGATTTTTCAAGACACTTTCTTTTACAAAATACTACCAGCAATGATTATACAGTGAGTGAAGGGTATATGTGAAGGCACAGGTTGTTATTTATAAGGACATTATTTTTGATTACATACTTGTAAAACAAAATTAGGAAAAAAAATTTTATTTGTGCTATAAAAGGCCACAGAACTTAGTAGGTCCACAGACCCTCTTTAGCAAAACTGAATCCATGATAGAAGTGCCACTCAGAATTTAAAACTCACCACCTAGCAGTACCACCTGCCAAACTGAAGCAAATGTCTAATCCATCATAGTCCTTATAATTCTGGGAAAGTCTCAAAATGTACTAACTTGGCTTTTTATCATCTGTGGATCTGCTTTTGGCTCACTTTTCTTGGTAACTGAAGTATGTCAACCCAGAACATGGTTCTTTTGCTTAAAATCTCACCCTGAGAAACGCTCAGTGCTACACTGGGGTCCTGCACATCAACTGTAGTTGAAATCCAGCTAATGATTACTTTATTTGGCTTAAATTTATGTCTTTGCAGTCTTCTCTGGTGAATACCACACAGCAGTGCAGCACCCTTCCAGGCCCCTTTGAAAGTGCAGGGTGGATAGCAGAAGTCAGTCAGTCTGAAGTATTTCTCCCTGCGGTCAACACTTACCTGTCTCATTGGAAATCTCATTTGCTGGGCAGGGGGTGCAATCAAAACAGCAGGCTTCCATTCCTTCTTGTTGGAATTTTCTGAATCCAGGGTGACAATCAACACTGCACACAGCAGAGGGCATCTGAGGAAAAGCAGACAGATGCTGGGCCAGGAGTTTGACTACTCCTTCAATAGTTATAGCATCTCATCATGTTGAGAAGTTAACAAGTTTTCTTTCTATACATGACCTGAGTGAACACATTTCTTTCAGTACTTTGTACAAGACAAGACATGCATATATGAGAACAAACTGATGAAGTGTAGAGGTGCTTCTGAACTACTAAAAGTTCAGGAAGATCTAGGAGTATATGTTGTGTCACCACTGGAATGCCTGAACTGAACACCCTACCCACCCATTGTGTAGCTTCGTTTTTGTCAACTTGACACAAAGCAGAGCTACAAGAAAAAAGAGAAACTTAATTGAGAAAATGTCTCCATCTAATTGGTCTCTGGTCATATTGGTGACCTAGTTTTTAGTTGCTCATTAATTCTGGGAAGCACCACCACACTTGATTCGATTTCTGAATTTAGTGGAAATGCTTTGAGTTTCTCTCCATGTAGTACAATGTTTTCTATTTTCTGTTTTACAGAAACTTATTTTGTGAAAAAATATCTTTTCTATTTTTCAAATGTGTTTTTTTTTTGCTTTCCCTGAAGGGATTCTGGACATTGCTCAAGACCTTTTTAGTATCTTTTTCATGAGGATATAATTTCTATCTTAGTGTATATTTATGTCACATATTATACTTGATTGATTTGCACATGTTGAAACAGCCTTACATCCCTGTAATAAAGTCATCTTGTGTATAGGAGTTGATCTTTCTGATGTGCTGTTCAGACCTGTTTGCCAGTATTTACTTGAGAATTTCTCTATCCATTCTCATTGATTGAACTACAATTTTCTTCTTTCTGATTCACTTTACCTGGAATGGTCTTTTTTCTTTACTGCTGAGACTCTGTTCTTCCTTATGAGTGCAGTGTTTTCCTTCTGAGAAACAGAGTATTGTGGGTTTTTTTTAAATTCCTTGTCTGTGTCCTTTGATTAGAGAGTTGGATTATTCATTCAGTTACTAATGAAAGTTATTTGGTGATTATTGTCAATTTGTGTGTTTGTAAGTTTTTATGTATTTCAAACCTTTGATTTTCTGTCTAGTGATCTAGTGTAGTCTACATATACCTGTGACATCTACTGTTTAACTGAATATTCAGTGTGAAGGAGTATGAAGTGTAAAGACACTCCTGAAGTGTCTTCCTTAGTGATGCTCCAGTAGCTACATATGCTATATATTCCTGCAATTTGTGTTCACCATTACAAGTTTTTCTATCTCCCTGAAATTATGAAGGACAGCTTTGCTGGGTATTGTAATTGAAGTTGGAAATTTTGTCTCTGTTTGAAACACATAACTGATCATTCCTCCTTTTAAAGTGTCTATGAATATAGCTACTGTCATTATGATGGAGACTTTCAATGAAATTGACCTTCTCTCTTGTAACCTAAAATTCCTCTTTGTTCTGCATAACTGAGATTTTAAGTAATCTTCAAAAGGGGCAGGTCCTTTAATAAACCTGTCTGTTAGGCACTTTGACTGCCTCCTGTATCGGGATGGCCATATTTCTCCAGCATTTGGTAAAATTTTGGCTGTCATTTTATTAAAAATACCTTTGATCCTTTCACATGTTGTCCTGCTCTTGTGCCTGTGCTTTCTTAATTTGGTCTTTTACTGACGTCCCCTAAGTCTCTTGTGTTTTCTTCATCCTTCCTCATTGTTTTATCTTTGTCATAGTTTGAATTATAAATCCTCTATCTTGTTTCAAGTCCTGAAAGCCTGACTTCTACTTGAGACATGTTCAGAGAAACATGTTTTATACAATTTGTTGTTGGAATTGTTGTGTCATTCATTTTCAGAATGTTAGTCTGAATTCTTCATTGTTATTGTAACTCTACTGAATTTTTGTCACATCCTCTCTCAATTTCCCATTGTTTCCAAGTGTTTGTGAACTAATTGAATTGTCCTTAGAGGTAATTTATATGCTCTTTGATTTCCTGGAACATTCTTTTCTTCTTTCATTTTTTTATTAAGAAATTTTTTTATTCACTTTACATATCAACCACAGAACCTACCTCTTCCCTCTTCCCATCCCCCAGCCTTCCCTCCCAAGCCACCCTCCATCCCTACATTTTCCAAATCAAGGTCTCCCATGGGTAGTCAGCAGAGCCTGGCACACTCAACTGAGGCAACTTCAAGCCCCTCCCCACTGCACCAAGGCTGTGCAAAGTGTCACACCCTAAGAACTGAGCTCCAAAAAGCCTGCCCATGCACCAGGGACAGATCCCTATCCCCCTGCCTGGATGTCCCCCAAACAGTTCAAGCTAAACTACTACTCCCATATCCAGATGTCCTAGTCTAGTCCTATGGGAGCTCCATAGCAATTGGTCCACAGCATGGGTTTCTACTTGTGTGGCTGGTCATCTCTGCATGTTTTCTCATCATGATCTCGACGTCCTCTGCCCACTCTCATTGATTGGATTCTCAGAGCTCTGCCTTGCGCCAGGCAGGCTGTGGATCTCTGCTTTGGCTTCCATCAGTCAGATAAAGGCTCTATGATGACAAGTAGATTATTCCCTAGACCAGTCACCAGAGTAGACCAGTCCAGACACCCTCTTGACTATTGCCAGTCGTCCAAGAAGAGGTCATCCTTGTGAATTCCTGACAGCTTCCCCAGCACCCTGCCTCTTCTTATTCTCATGATGTCTTCATTTATCATGGTATCTCTTTCCTTGCTCTCCCATTATGTCCCTGTTCTGGAACATTCTTACAATTATTCTTTGAAGTCTTTGTTTGGTGTGTCATTGAATTCACTGTCACTTAAGCCTATGAGTGTATCATTTGCAGTCCTGCTGCCTCACTGTTTGCAAGTTTCATTTCTGCATTACAATTTGCATATCCAGAGTATGACACATGTTGGATTTTTTTTTTAGTCCTCTCTATTCCTTTTGGTTGATGTTTTTGTAATGTTCCTTCAAGATAGGCCTGGTAGAAGCAGACTTGTGATTCATTGCTCTCCTCTGATCTGGTGGTATAGGCTAGTAGCTAAAACTTCTCCCCATTTGGCTGTTCTCTCTCTGAGCATAATTTTCTCATCACTGTGAAAATAGAATATTAACTCTTGATTTAACTCTATCTGAGCAACTTGAGATATCACTTCAGATTAAGTTTGCACACTTTCTGGAAGTAAACCCCTTTCAAACTCAACACATAACATTGTAGTAGGCAACGTAGTTCAGATACTATAAAACCAGATACATCAGAATCAATACCTATAATATATCTGGGGACACGTAATGGGATATTTTATTTACAAATTTTCTCAAAACCAAGTTATGATAACTATGAGTGCCTGTCCAATCAAATAAGGAAATAATACAAATCTTTTTGTTTGTTTTCCGTTTGTTTGTTTAAATGAGTTATGCAAGAATTAAGGCACAAAGAAATGCTCTTCTAATGAAGGGTTACTTTAGAAATTATGATTGAGGGCTGGAGAGGTGGCTCAGCAACATATCACACTTGCTGCTCAATCCCCCAACTCCTACACTAAGGCTCAAAATTGTCTTCAGTTCCTGGGTATCATAATCCCTCTCCGGGCATACTTACATACCTAATACTCATATGGAACAGATATATACAGGCAAAACATCCATATACATAAAAAGTATAAAAAACAAATTATAATTAATAAAATATCTAAGGTGGCCCATGAAAATATGAATGTATTGTTAGACAAGTAGGCAATTTAGGACCTCTTGGTCAATGTACTTGAATAAATTTTAGATTATGAATTAATGACTTGCATATCTGTTTTTAGTTCCAAATCTTTCCTTACAAATAGCTTCAGTCTTTTCAGCATGTGGATTAGAGATTCAACAGAAGAGAAGAAAATCAATGGGCAGCAATCAGAATAGTACCAAGAGAATATTGATAAATTTACTGGGAATAAAATCAAATGTTGGTCATATCTAGTTTTATATTTGCTTATAAATCAGAGTGTTGGTTATATGATAAAAATATATCATATGTGTGTCTTAGGTTTTCAAAAACTTACCAAAAAAACATTTTTACAATCTGAAGGGAAGAAACATCATCTTGAAGTTTAAAATTATGTCTTTATATGATCATCCATCTAATTTCAATAAGTCACGGGGAAACACAAATGGCCTCACTTGAGAGTGGTTACAACTGTGAGGTGTGCATCAGTACATTTTAGTCAGACCCACCTGTCTATTTCCTGTGGCCCACTCTATCATATCTTCATATAAATGGAGCTGTTGACCGTGTGGAAAATATGGCTTAAACTCTCCTATTTTCACCTTAAGTCCAACACCATGGGGAAAATTACAAATGTAGTAAATGCCATACTCTGCTTGCAGTTTTTCTTTCTGATTCATATTTATTACATCTCCAGGAGGATTAACAAAGTGCATCTTCTTCAGAAATAGGTGAAGCTGAAAGATAGGCAACATTCTTTATTCTATATTCCTTTATTTTAAGTCTAAAAATGATTTTATTTCATCCTGTGGCAACTTTGTTGAAGGTGCCCAAGGGAGTAACTCAATGAAAGCATGTGAATAAATAAAGTTATTGTGTTCCTAGAATTTTAGTTCTCTCAGGGAAAACATCAAACACAAACAGACATACACACAAACATCAAACATAAATATGCACCATACACACACACACACACACACACACACACACACAAACACTTCCACACAGACACCCATACAGAGGCACACACATAATACAGCCACACTCATTCACACACATACACACTAACACACACTTACAGACAGACCTAAGCAATCAAACACAGACACAGAAACACACAGGCACATAAAGACACAAAACACACACAGAGAGACACACACTGATACAAACATTCACAAAGAGACATATGTACACAGAACAAATCTATGCTGATATACACAGTCATGCACAAACACAGGAGAGAGATACTCATATATTCAAAGAAGCACATCTATACACAACCATACAAAGGCACAGAAATGCATTTAGACACTCACAAAGATACAATACACATACATGGAAACAATCGCAAAGACATAAAGACAATCAGATATACTCACACACAGGTAAAAAAGTAGGTATTGAACTGAATCTCAGCAAAATTTTCTGTGATATTGCTCTCAGAAAATCAAGCGGGATAAGGTCTACAGAGCCTACAGTGGGGTCAGAATCAGTTGAGTACACTTATACAAACCATCCCTTATAGTGACCATCACGTATATGATAAATATTGGTTTCAGCATGTGAGAGACTCTTTAAAGATTATAACATTGATGACACCTAGTACCATCCATTGGAAGATACAGTACCTGTGAGCAGTCAGAATCCAGTGCTCTGAGAGTATTGATTGGCTGGTTTTCTACTTGTTGAAGAAGCATTTCATGGAGAGCATGGGCCACAGCATATACAGCATTGTATACATCATAACCATCATCACTAAAGGCCATGTCAAAAATCTGTAGCATTAACCATTCTAGTGAGACATTAGATGAGCAGTTCTCCAGTGTCTTACAGTTAGATGTGGAGGCTTCACAGCTAAAGTACATCCACCCCAGTCCTGCCAGCGTTATGTCTGTGTATTTGGAAGGGATCAATGTCTGAACAAAATTTTTAAGACCAGAAATCTCAGCATGATGGTGTGCAAAAGCAAGAGTCCCATGGAATGAATCAACTGTGAAGTCTCTCTTACTTGTAGTGACATCCCACTGTGAGGTGGTGACCCATATTCTCTGTATACCCTGTGATACCCACATTCTAAAGCATACAGCTAGAGTACTGTCTGTGTCACCATAAATGATAACAACATTTGTAGATGATGCCTCAATTTGCTTGTTATACACTTCAGCTCTTGACATGTATAACTCCATGTTCACTGGGATCACGATCACAAAAGCTAAGCAGACTCTTTGGACTTCAGTTTCTCCTCTCAGATCTGAGAGAAATTGGAGACCCTGGTCATCATCTGTGATGGCCAGCCCAACCCAGTTCCAGTTGAAGTGAAACATCAAAGAGACCATGGCCAGGGCCAGAGCTGTGTCCTTGGGGGCCATCTGATACAGATTGGGAAACTGTTCACCGTCACTCAGGATAGGATGGAAAGGTCCATAGGTGAGCTAAAGGACATAAAACATAGCATGAGGTAGAGGATTGTCAGAAATCTCAATGGAAGCCCTGAGGTGTGTGAAGCACCAGTTTGAAACGACAGGAAGACAATTTTTTCCTATTACTACAGTTACACTAAACTGTTAGAAACCTGAAAAAAAATCACCTTTCTACAATTTGTTCAAGGAAAATCCCCTTGACTGCTAATTCTTCTTCTCATCTATATATCAACTTGTAGTTGGAGAGCTTCTCTTCAGGTCCCTCCAAGTGGGCTGTTGGACTGCCCTTGCTTGGTGGGACCTGGAGAAACGCTCTCCAGCTACAAATGGAGCCCAACTGGTTGGCAAGAGTTTCCACCTAAAACCTGACCAAAAAAGATTCTAAAATGGAGCTAAAAACAGCTTCCTAGTTGTCTCTCTAAAATTAGTGGCAGTCTGTATGTTTGACCAGCAGTATGGTGGGAATGAGGCATCTACAAGTGGCATATTATGCTGCTTGGTGGATTTAATCTTTGCTAGTACAAAAAAAAAAAAAGGTTTCTGGACTACATGCCGCTTTGATCAAAACATGAAACAACTGTTTCTAAGAGTTGATGGCTCCCAGAGCCGCTGGTAAACA
Organism: Peromyscus eremicus; assembly: GCF_949786415.1. Lineage (NCBI taxonomy): Eukaryota > Metazoa > Chordata > Mammalia > Rodentia > Cricetidae > Peromyscus > Peromyscus eremicus. Next base: position 483,121 of record NW_026734345.1, read on the forward strand.
TACCACCACCATGTTGGGAAGCTGAGGTGGACAGAGCCACAAGCCACCAGCCACAGCGGCCATTTCAGTCTTACAAATGCTGCAGTTTAAAACAATAGATTCATAACAAGACAGATTCAGATGGAACAAGACTTTAAATGCTTTACAATGTGTGTAAAAATGTGTGTAGGCTTAAAAGAGAAAAAAAGAATATATACAGTTATATAAAGAAATAGTTTTTAAAAATAAAGTTTTTAAAGAGACAGTAAAGGTAGTATAAAAAATAAGCCATGTAAAGATGGATATTACACAGAGAATCTGGAGTATGTTGTCTTTGGGATTTCTAACTGCAAAAAAATATTTGATCATAAAAGCTCTTGAGTTAAACCAATATGTATATTTTAAAGATACCTTGACTTCAAAATTTGAATCTAAGGATATGTTGCTTTGTAAAGGAGACTCTGCTTTTGTTCCCACAGAAAGCCAAAGGCTATGGATTCTTTCCAGATTAAGATACATCAGGTTTGACCAGCCAAGACCTCCTGAAAAGTCTCCAATGACACTATGGCCCAGATGATCCAACATCCAGAATGGTTTGAAGACAACTGGCTCAGACAATACACCCTCACAGACCACTCCATAATCCTAAAATTTTCTTTGTGTCCCCATAAGATACAGTGCCCCCCTCCAGCAGGAAGTAGTAAGAGAAGCTATGCCCAAATTTCCAAATATACCAAGCTGGCTTTGGAGATGGAATTGGCTCACTCCTTCTCTAAACCCAAACATATTACTTAAAAAATAAAAAGGTTAAGAAATTCTTTTGTCCCATATCAGAAGAGCCCTCTGGTGTGGGACAGAGAAAAACCAATATTTTTATTTAAATCAGGTTGATTATAAATGTGATCTCTTTCTAAAGAAGAAAAGGGGATATGATATAGATATGATAGGATGAAAGGGTACATTATTGAATCTACTTTTAAAGATCAACTTGTTTAAAATATTTCACATTGCTATGGATTTTAGATTATTGATACAAGTTTAAACTTAATTTTGTTATACTGTACATATATTTCTATTCTTGTTTGAGGTATTAGGTTTATATAACTCATATAAATTTTAATGGACAATTAAGAAATTCAGATTATTAATTAGTCTTCTATGATAGTCAAACTTATAGTCATATTGTTTTCTAGGTATACATAGATATAATTCAATTAGGTAGGTAATCTTCAAACACTTCAAAGAACTATAGAATATGGCATTGAAAATGTTTTAAAAATTTAGACTTTCTGGACAATGAGACATGTCTGCTCCTGGCAGCACCAATTTACTTCAGAGAGGAGGATGGGCATCGAAGACACTCCATATGGAGTTTATCTTCACCTTGGCAAAAATAGCCATTTGGGCAAGAAACTGTTCTTGCCTGGACTGCTTGATCAACTGGACATGCAGGACCCATAGGAAGTTGACCACTGAACTTTGCTTGGCGAAATGGTCCTTCAGGTTCCTGCTTCACAGAGGAAACTGCCACACATTCTACAGGACACTGAGAGAAGTGACTGAGAGACTCTAGGCCTGTGGGCTAAAGACAGAAGCTTCAACTTTACAGAGGAACATTGGATGACTGTCCAGGTTGCCAGCTGTCTCTGTCTATCCTGCAAGACTCCCAAAAGTTGCTTGCATCCTTCTCCCATTTCTCAGGTAATAGTATATCCTTCTGGGGTCTTTGATGTAGTTGAAGAGTAGATAGTTATAATTTCCTCAGTTATGATAAAAGGTAAGTTAGATATAAAACCTTAGACTCACAAATATAAGATAGATAGGATATCTTCTTTAGTATTGTAACTGTAATTCTTATTTGATAATTGTTTTGTTATATGTAATTTTACTATGTTAAAGTTAAAACCTTCCTTTTTGAAAAAAAAAGGAAAAGGGGAAGTGCGATGGATGATTGATTGAGAAATAAAACATTTATTGGCCAGTAGCCAGGCAGGAAGTATAGGCGGGACTAGCAGAGAGGAGAACTGAGAGAACAGGAAGGCGGAGAGAGACGCCAGCCTGCCATCCAGGGAGCATCATGTAAAGGCAACAGGTAAAGCCATGGAACACATGGCGACATATAGATGAACAGAAATGAGCTGAGTATAAGAGGAAGAGCTAGACAGTGGTAGGATTGAACTAATGGCCGAGAAGTTTAAATAATATAAGTGTCTGTATGTTGATTTTATAAGTGGGCTATGGGACTTCGTGGCACCTGGAGAGAAAAACTCTAGCTACATTATCTAATGAATTGTGAATGTCCCATTGAGTGCCTGATTAATCACCCTTGAAACTGATTTACACAAATGTGAAGTCAATCTCCCCCTCATTTCCTCCTTAGTATCAGGCTATGCCAACTAAGGGAAAAAAAATCCATTCTTTCGCACCCAAACAATCTCACCTGTAGATATCTGTAGAGCTGGAGAATTGGAGTCACCCTCACAGATATTGCTAACATTGGTCCTGTAATTGCTACTATACATTTGGTCTGATGTTCACAGATGTAGTTAAGGAGAAAAATATGCCTTTCTGCAAGACTGTTTATGAAATTTTGAAGTCCTTCTTTATCATCATAATTGTTTTGGAAGAAGACAGATATAAGAGATACATTTGGTAGAAGATATAAACTCCTGTTGATTTCTTCCACAGCAAAAGCAAAAGGCAGAACAAACTGGTGGTTTTGAGTTGGTATTCTGAAAATAAGGGCACAGTGTTCAGTATGAATAATGCTCTATAGATGAATGCTTTGTAGTTAATACAAGGACTATCATGCATTTCATGTCTTTCCAGATATAGCTTGACAATTCCCCAATGTTGTAAGGTTGGAAAAACACGAGATGCTTGGGAGCTTGAAAAAAAACCTAAAATGTTAATGGGAGTGGTTGTCACAAAAATAAGAAATGTGTTCTTGTCCACTTTGACAGAGAATTTCACCACGGGTATATGAGCACTAGATGTACATTTGATAAAACATATGTGTGTGTGTATCTGCAGGGGACTTGAGAATGCAGTTCTCATGGGGGCCAGAAGAGGAAGCTGGATCCTTCAGGGCTGGAATTTTAAGTGGTTTTTAAGGTGCCTGCCAACATGGGTGGTTGAAACTGAACTCAGGTTCTTTGATAGCACAGCAAGTGTTCTTAAATGCTGAACTGTGTCTACAGCCACAGTGTATTAATTCTTTCTATATTCTAGATATTCTTCAGTCTCTTATAGACAGTAGATATTTTTCCATCTGTTTGTAGGGTGCCCCTTACCCAGCTCATAAATTTTTTAATGCAGACAAAATTACTTTTATGCAATCACAGTTGTTAGTTTGTGGTCTTATTTCCTGAATTATTCGATATCTTTAAGTGTTTTCTCCTTGTTGTCTTTTTCAGTTTCATGTTTTCTGGACTTACACTAAAGTCTTTGATCCATTTGGACTTGATTTTGAAGCAGGACAATCGTTGGAAGATACTTCTTTTCGACCTCTAGATGGCAGGTTTTCCACTAGCATTTCTTGAGCAGACTGTCTCTTCTCCATTTTAAATATGGTGGGATTGCCTACTATTAAACTGTATTTTTTCCTAGAGTGTATTTTGGTAATGATTTTCTCCTCTCCTAATTTCTTCTGGGTCCTCCCCAACTCCCTACCCACCTACCTCTATATTATTTTTCTATTTTTCTTTATAAACAAAATCAAAAAGAGTAGAATAAAAATGCATAAAAAAAAAACCCACAAAAGACTTTGGGAATTTATCTCAGTGGTAGAGCTCTAAGCAAGTGCAAGGCCCTGGGTTCAGTCCTCAGCTCTGCAAAAAAAAAAAATAAACCACAAAAATGAAAATCAAAATAAACATCAAAAACCAAAAGGATATCTGTTTCCATAAATTGCTTGGTGAAGGCTCTCTTAAAACAGTTGGACTAGACATCAATTTACGAGTAGAGCAGAATATAATCAGGAATCATTTCATTGACTTTTTTGCCATTCATGTTTGGTTCTATCCTAGGTCTCTGGGATATCCCACTTCTGAGTCCTGGCTCACGTGGGGGAACTCCCTCTCAGGATATGGGTCTCCAGCTATGCCAGTCATCAGTTGGTCACTCCCACAATTTCTGCACCATCTTTACCCCAACATATCTTGTAGGCGGGACAAATTGTAACAGTCAAACATTAGCAGAGCATGGGGAATCCTGAAGAAAGTCCAGGGGAAGGATTGTAGGACTCAGTGATATCAAGGATACCACAAGAAAACACACATAATCAACTAACCTAGGATCAGAAGGCCTCACAGAGACTGAACAGACAACCAGGGAGCCTACATGGGACTGATCTACACTCTCTGCCTGTATGTTACAATTGTGTAACTTGGTCTTCACGTAGGACACCTAGCAGTGAGAGTGGGCAGATATCTCTGACTTTGTGGCCTGCAATGATGACCCTTTCCTCCTGCTGGATTGAACCTTGGTGGAGGAGGGGTGCCAGGTCTCACTGCAGCTTGATAAACCATGGCTCAGGATATTCATGGGATACCTGCCTATACCTCAACATAAACAGTAGAAGGAGTGGATGGTGAGGCCTGGGAGAATAAAGGAGGGGAAACTGGGAAGAGGGAATGGAAGGGAAGCTTGGGGTGGAATGCAAAATCAAGAAAATAAATAAATAAAGTATAATAATAAATATGAAAAAGAAACAGACAGAAAAAAGCCCAAGGGAGGCAAAATGAGACAAAAAGTCTACAAAAATGCCATTCTGTCCATTTTGTGTTATCAAACTACTCTTGTGCACAGGACTGGTCCTAAAGTGTGTCTAATAATATTCTCAGTGAGACTCCACTGGAGAAAAGAGATTTTACCTTTCAAAGCAGGTAGGAGAATAAAGATGGAAGAAACAAAGAACACAATAAAGAGCACATAGAATGATGAGCATCTGCCTGTGTGTATAAAGTTATTATAGATATCTTTCCCATTTCCCTAGCTCCTGAGAAGCAGTTTCTCAGAGGACCCTAGATAGGGGCTGGGATTGGTACCTCGATTCCTACAGCATGGCTCATTATGGTCCAAACCGCGCCTGGGCATATAGACCAAGACTGTACAAGACAGCAAGTTGAACGAGCCATGGAGAGCAAGCCAGTAGGCAATGTTCCTCCATGGTTCCTGCCTCTGTTCCTGCTTAAGTTTCTAACCTGTCTTTCTTCAGTGATGGACTGTAATCAGGACGGGAAAGCAAGATAAAACATCTCCTCTACTACTTTCTTTTGGTCAGTGATTTATAACAGCAACAAAGCAAACTAAAGTATAGACCAACATAATAATATTTATGACAAGGAACCAACAATGTAATAAACAGAAAGAAACTATAGCTATTTCTGCTAAAAGCAGGAACAAGAAAAGGGCATCCATATCATCCATTCTGAGAATGAGGATGGGACAGAATTATAAAAGATGTCGTAGTTAGGGTTCTTTATTGCTGTGAAGAGACACCAGGACCACGGCAACTCATAAATAAAAAACATTTAGTTGAAGTGGCTTGCTTACAGTTTCAGTGGTTCACTCCATTATCATCAGAATGGGGAGCATGGCAGAACACAGGCAGAAGTGGTGCTAGAGCTGAGAGTCCTACATCTTGACTCAGAGGCAACAGGAACTGAATGTCACACTGAGGGAAGCTTGAGAAAAGAGCCATCAGAGACTGCCCCCACAATGGCATACTTTTTTCAATAAGGCCACACTTCCTAATAGTGCCACTCGCTTTGGGGGCCATTTTCTTTCAAATTATCACAGAAGGCAACTCTGGTTGGCCAGGAACATACTATGCAAAACATGCTATCCTCAAAACCACACAGTTCTGTCTGCCTCTGCCTCTGCCTCTGCCTTCTGAGTGCTAGGATTAAAGTAGTTCACCACTATATCCATCTTATTTCTCCAGCATTTTATGCTATGTGGTGATTGAAGTCTTAGCCAAAGGAAAAGGACAAGAGATGACATACAAGGGATGTAAAAAGGAAAGCAAGAAGCCAAAGTTTCCTCCCTTGAAGAAGATATGCTTCCGTTGTGGAATATTATTTTTGGATGTGCTACATTTATTTATGCTAGGGAACATTTGTTTTAATGATGCAAAGTTATGTTGCATAATTTTGTGTTGCATATGTTTAACTCTGTGAAGCTGCGTTGCTATATCTGTCTAAAACACTTGGTTGGTCTAATGAAGTGCTGAATGGCCAGTGGCTAGGCAGGAGAAAGGACAGACAGGGCTGGCAGTCAGAGAGGATAAAAAGGAGAAGAAATCTATGAAGAAAAGAACAAGAAGCAAAAAAAGGAGGAGAGGAGGACTCGAGGGGCCAGCCACCCAGCTACACCTCAAGTCATGGAGTAAGAAGTAAAGAAAGAAATACAGAAACATCGAAAGACAAAAGCCCAGAGGCAAAAGGTATATGGGATATTTAAAGTTACTAAAAGCTGGCTAGAAAGAGGCCAAGCTAAGGTTGGCCATTCATAAGTAAAAATAAGACTCTTTGGAAGTCTTATTTGGAAGCAAGTTGGCCGGTCACGCAAATAGTAAAAGGAAATCACTAAGACACTTCTTTATTTGAGAACCTAAACACTCCAGAGAAAATGGTTTCATCAAAATGGCAGAAAGCAAAATTAACACAAAACTAATTTGCTTCCCTATGTACAAAGAACACATTTGCTGAGAAAGAAATTAAGAAAACCTCATTAGGGGCTGGAACGAGGGATCAGCAGTCAAGAGAACTGGCTTCTCTTACAGAGGACCTGGGTTCAATTCCCAGCACTCACATGGAAGCTCACAACTCTCTGTGCCTCCTGTTCCAAGGGATCTGACACCCTTACACAGACATATACGTAGGCAAAATACCAATGTACATAAAATAATAAAAACTAAATTATAAAAAAAGAAAACCTTATTCATAATTGCCTCAGAAATATGGTGGAATAAACTAAATAAAAACTTGAAGGACATCAATGATGAAAAGTTTAAAATAATGAGGAAATTAAGTATGTCATTAGAAGATGGGGAAACCTTCCATGCATATAAATTGAAATAGTCAATACTGTGAAAATGACTACATTAAAAAATTAATCTAGAGACTTAGAGTTGACGCCCACAGACATTTACTGCCATTCTTTGTATAAAGAGAAAAAGAGAGGTGAAATTTGTATGATAAAAAAAATACCATTGATGGGCATAGCAGCCCTGACCAAAAAGAATAATGTTAGTTACATACATCATACAATACTGGCACAAACAGGTTTTTACATCAATGGTTTAGACTTACTCAACTAACAAACAAAATTCTGCACACATACAACTTTAAGAAATGATGATTATGTGATTTTACAAGATGGCCTAAGGTGATGTGATTGAGAAACAACTGCCAGCAATTCTCAGAACAAAATGTGTGTAGTGTCCCTATTGGTAAAATATGCAGTCGTGCTTAGTAAAATTACTGAAAGAGATACAGAGGTAAATATAGTGTAACTGTCAGAGAATAAAATATTTAGACATAAAAACATCAGACACATACATATTTAAAGTAGCAGAGATGACCCAGTGTGTAGCCTCTCCATCCCAGTTCTCAAATGTTGACAGCTACCACAGGCAGCTCCTGCCACTATAGCAAGTGAGAAGGGGAGTAAGCAGCCACCACTCTAAGTGATATCCTGGCTTTTTCTGGATGAAAACACAACATTTGAAATGCAGACATTCCTTTTTGACTTTGAAGACAGAGATAGATCTGGCCTTTGCAATCCCTAAAAGCCTGTGACTGTGCATGTGTTCAAGTGAGGGAAGGACAAAGGACACAGCCAAGTACCTCACAGTACATAGATCTCATACATCCTTCTCCTCACAGCTGCAGAGGTGTGGAGTGATCACATGCAGAGTATCTGAAAGCTTAACTAAATGGCTTCATGGATACTCTCCCCAGTGAGGCGTGGCACAAATATTACTGACCCTGTATCTGCACTAGGAGTCACACACTGATAAACATGACATTAGCAGAGTCAGGAAGACACTTGAAATGCACCTTGTGACTACTGAACTCATTGTAGTAGTCTAGAGTTTCTTGTCTTAGGACACCACTGTCTACCTCACAATGGCACCTGTGAAAAGAAAGGCTACCTATGATAGAACAAAGTAAAGAATTCTGTCTTTCACTTGGCTCTCAGCCTTGTAAATGGAGGCTAATTGGAAGAAAAATTAATGTCTCACTGTTTGATTGTGGGAAAACAGTGGTTATTAAAAAATAAAATATATTTTGCATCATTTATTGGTGATAAGTTCGAAAGAAAAGGACAGAAGCTTACAGCATTGCTCTGCCCATTCACACCCCTATCATGCATTATATATGATGACATTTACATGAAAAATGAAAAACACTTACGGCACCTCCAGAACAAAGCTGAAGTTCTCTTTTTTCATGGGGTTCTGAACTGCAACAAGGAAAAATAAACAACTTCTCACCACATCTTCATGTTTGTCTTCATTCTCTTTCATTCTCCAAAAACACTTGGGGTGAGTGAAACTGGACATGAAGTGGGGGATGTTCATGAGCCAGAAGACGAAATTCAAAGGGAGCATCAGGTTCTGCCTCCAAATCACTAAGCCCATAGTGTTCATTGTGGATGCAGACCAGTTTATCAAATGGATCCCCATGTATACAGATCTGCTTTTATGTATGCTGCCCACTGGAAGGGTCACTTATGTGGATGAGATGCTTTGCTTTCCAGATTATTCCACTACCCTTGAGAAATGACAAGCAGTCTCTCTCTAGGGCTCTGCAGTTGAGGTCCACAACAGAGGTAAAAACATTAGTTGGAAAATATATCGGAAGACATCTCAGCCTCAGGTCCTATGACATCAACTCATATTCCTGGGTATTGAGGTCCATGGGAGAAAGCAATGTTGGGCAAATTGGTCCCAGGACAGTGTCAATGAGTAGTTTGTTTGAATACCTTTAGAAATGATCTTAGCAGAATATGAAGGTAAAGATTTGAAATGACCCATGACAATCAGTTCATGTGGACACATTGTGTGTTCTATTCCCTAGTGCAAATCAGAGAGCCTCAGCCTATGTGTACAGCACCCACCATTCATAGAGCATGAGCAGTATGGCCCATGCTATATCAGTCACAGAGACCATAAAACCAACCAGTATCCCTGCTCTCCATTGTGTGAAGCTCCAATAATCAGTTCAAATCTATAAATTCCTTGTCTTATACTGTGTCCAGAGATGCCCAGACCTTCGTTCTCCATGAGAAACTAAGTTGAGTATTTGAGTTATGAAACATGAACTCCTTCTCTGCAGTCAAGTTCCTTCTGATGACATATTTCTTCAACTTTATCCTTCATTTCTGCTTTTATTAGAATCCAGTAGCGACTCCAAAGCAGCGTTGTGTTTAATAGCACAGAACCCATTAGTAACTGGGAATAAAGCCTATGTTCAATGTGTAGGCTGTTCTTATTCCATTGTCATGCTCATATATTTTTGGCTGCATTCTAGAATATGTATTGCCAGTGCGAGAGCTAATTAATGAGTGTGGGATGAGGAAACACCTTTAGATGATATGGACTACAGAGCAAGCAGCACAAATGTAGGGCAATTTCTTGGTGTGGAGGATGGTAGATGTTATTTAGTACTTGAGGTGAGGTACACAGGGCTGGTGTTCTCTGGATCTTGTGGAATATTTAAAAATCATCATTTAGCCGGGCGGTGGTGGCGCACGCCTTTAATCCCAGCACTCGGGAGGCAGAGCCAGGCGGATCTCTGTGAGTTCGAGGCCAGCCTGGGCTACCAAGTGAGTTCCAGGAAAGGCGCAAAGCTACACAGAGAAACCCTGTCTCAAAAAACCAAAAAAAATAAATAAATAAATAAAAATCATCATTTAACATATGCATGGCCCCTGGTTCTATGATGAGCTGCCTAAGACTAAGATGTGGATATAGACAGATGTGATGGGAGTAGATGTTCATATGAAAATGAGAAAACTCATGTTTCAAAATTGAATCTGTATTGATCACAGCAATCAGGATTAATGCTTTCTTTATACTAATTATTGTTAGTTTTTAAATTACTGCATAATATAATGGGATTTAGTGTGGCATTTTCATATGTGTGTACCGGTGTACTTTACTAGTGATTGCTCCTTTATTACCCACATTTGGCACTCATTTACTAGTGATTTTCTTACTCAGCACACGTAGCTGCCTTCTGAGTTCATGTCATATGTGTGTATGTGTTTCATATGAGAGAATATGTGGTAAATTTGCACAATAGAGTGTTATTCAGCTCTTTAAAAAATGGTATCATCACCTGGGCAATGGTGGTGCATGACTTTAATCCCAGGACTCAAGAGGCAGAGGCAGAGGGATCACTGTGAGTTCATAGCCAGCAAGGTCTAAAGAGCAAGTTCCAGGACAACCAGAGATACACAGAAAGACCCTGTCTCAAAAAATGAAACAACAACAAAAATGGGATCATGAAATTTACAGGCAAATGGATAGAACTAGAAAAAAGAAACATCTTGAGTGAGGTAACCTAGGCCCAAAACGATGAATATGATATGTGTTAACTTATGTGTAAGTATCAGCCATTAGAAAAATGATAACCAACTTAAAATCCATAGACCCAGAGAGGTTAGGTATAGAAGAAGGCTCTGGGAAAACACATGACTCTTTCAGAGGTGGGAGAAATAGAATAGATGTTATGGGTGGACTCGGGGGTCGGGGACAGAAATGGGGTGTCCGGTGGGCAGGGTGAAGAGAAATGGGGTTGAGGAAGGGAATCTGGGGAGAGACTGCTGGAATGGAGGAACAGTTGATAGATGGTATAGAAACCTAGTGCATTGAAGACTTTCTAAAATACATGAAGGGGATCCTCATGGGGTCTCCTGATAATGGGTAGATTGAGTCCCAACAGGCTTGGCCATCTCTTGTTACTAAACAATGTAACAAAAATCTTTTTTTGATATTTACTTTATTGGGGCTGTGACACTGAATTTGAAGTATCCTCTAGGTATGCCAAAAGTCATACAGACCTGCTCAGCTCATCATTCAGTCTTTAGTTTAGTTAAAAATTTTGGACTTTCTAATAATTACAGTTTCATCCAGTGGAAATAACAAATAATTTTATTTTTTCCCTTCACAATCAAATTTTCTTTTCATTGCCTGATTAAACTAGAGTGTTGGCAATGGAATACTACTCAGCAGAGAAAAACAATGACATCATGAGGTTTGCAGACAAATGGATGGATCTAGAAAAAATCATCCTGAGTGAGGTATCCCAGACTCAGAAAGACAAACATGGTATGTACTCACTCATAACAGGATACTAGATGTGGAACAAGGATGACTGGAATGCTACTCACATCACCAGGCAGGCTACCTGGAAAACAGGACCCCAAGAAAGACACAGGGATCGCCCAATGACAGAGAAATGGAATGAGATCTACATGAACAGCCTGGACATGAGTGGGGGTAGTGAAGGGCGAGGGTCGAGGGAAAGAGAGCTTGGGTGAGTGGGAGATCCCAGCTGGATCAACAACAGAGAGGGAGAACAAGGAATAGGAGACCATGGTAAATGAAGACCACATGAGAATAGGAAGAAACAAAGTGCTAGAGAGGCCCACAGAAATCCACAAAGATACCCCCACAACAGACTGCTGGCAATGGTCGAGAGACAGTCCGAACTGACCTACTCTGGTGATGGGATGGCCAAACACCCTAATTGTCATGCTAGAAACCTCATCCAACTACTGAGGGATCTGGATGCAGAGATCCATGACTAGGCCCCAGGTGGATCTCTGGGAGTCCAATTAGCGAGAATGAGGAGGGTTTATATGAGCGAGAATTGTTGAGACCAAGGTCGGATAAAGCACAGAGACAAATAGCCAAACAAACGAAAACACATGAAATATGAACCAATGGCTGAGGGGTCACCAACTGGATCAGGCCCTCTGAGTGGGTGAGACAGTTGATTGGCCTGATCTGTTTGGGAGGCATCCAGGCAGTGGCACCGGGTCCTGTGCTCATTGCATGAGTCGGCTGTTTGAAACCTGGGGCCTATGCAGGGTCCCTTGGCTCGGCCTGGGAGGAGGGGACTGGACCTACCTGGACTGAGTCCACCAGGTTGATCTCAGTCTGTGGGAAAGGCTTTGCCCTGGAGGAGATTGGAATGGGGGGCGGGCTGGGGGGAAGGTGAGGGGGGGGCGGGAGGGGGGAGAACAAGGGAATCTGTGGCTGATATGTAGAACTGAATTGTATTGCAAAATAAAAATTTAAAAAAAAAAAGAAGTCTTTAAAGAGAAAGTAAAAATAAATTAAAAATAGCCATGTAAACATGGATATCACACACACACACACACACACACACACACACACAAAATAAATAAATAAATAAATAAATAAAAATAAAAACTAGAGTGTTGGGTAAAAGTGGAGATAATGGGAATTCTGGTTCTATCTCAGGTACACCAAGTTGTTTTTGGTGTTAACATTTGATCATTTAGCATGACAATCTTTCTGGTAGGTGCTTTATGAAAAACTAAGAAATCAAACTCTTAAGATTTAAATTTTTTATTATTTTTTAATTTGTGTGTATATGTGCATGTGTGTTTGTGTGTGTGTTCATGCATGCACGCATTTGTATGTAAATACAGACACTTAAAGTAAGGGTGTGGAAGTCAGAGAATAGTTCTCAGAATCTATTTTCTCCTGTCACTGTGGGATCCTGGGGTTGGTCTCAGAGCCTCAGGTCTATCAGTGTCTCTTGCCACGGAGACATCTTTCTGGCCTTAGTATAAGTTTTCAGTACATCTGCTGTTGTTACTACAAAATGGAGTTGATCCGGTAAGATGGCGGTTTAGAAGCCATGCTAGAACTAGCAAATGATTACAGTTGGAGAAACAAAGGGACCAGGAATATTTCATCACTCCATCAGCTGCTTCTCCAGTCCCTAGGATATAATTACTCAATATCCCAGTATCCATGGTTTCAGTGCTCATTGCCAACAATAGTCTGAAAATATTTAATGGAAAAATCCCAGATATAAGTCATTTGTGAGTTCTAAGTTAGTGTCATTTTAAGTAGCATGATAAAATACTGTGTCTTTTCATTCTTTCTTACTTGAGACATGAATAACTTTGTCCAACATGTCCATATTGGACACACTACCCACTAATTAGCGTCTTGGCTGTCAGACTGACGGTCATGGCATCTGAATGCTTATGTTCATGTAACACTTATTTAAAGTTTTTATTTGAGAAAAATCAGAGTGGTTGGACATTGCCATGTCTTTTCATCTAGTCCTTAATTTTTTATGTGGTTATATTTGTAGATTTTCTGTTCTGAGAAATCTAATTCCACTCATAAAGGAAAGTATTTAAAGCTACATAGTATTTATATTAGGATTTTTATTGAAAAATTAAGGAAACCAAGGTCTTCATTTCACATTTAATTTAATTATTTTTTTCTTTTTTTCCATTTTTTATTAAGAAATTTTCTACTCACCCGACGTACAACCCAACCACAGATCCCGCCTCCTCCCTCTTCCCACCCCCACAGCCCTCTCTCCCCAACCACGCCCCATCTCCACATACTAGAAATCAAGTTCTCCTATGGGAAGTCAGCAGAGCCCAGAATACCAACCCCAGGCAAGTCCAAGCCCCTCCCTGCTGCACCAAGGCTGAGCAAGGTGCCACACCACAGGCACCGAGCTCCCAAAAGCCTGCCCATGAACCAGAGATGGATCCTGATCTCCTCCACCCCCGCCACACACTGTGTGTCCCCCAAATAGTTCGAGCTAAACAATTGTCTTCCATATCTAAAGGGCCTAGTCCAGTCCCATGGGGGCTCTGCAGCCATTAGTCCATAGTTCATAGGTCTCCACTAGTGTGGCAGGTCATCTCTGCATGTCTTCCCATCATGATCTCAACGTCCCCCAGCCCTCGGAATCCCTCCTTTCTCCCATGACTGGATTCCCAGAGCTCAGCCTGGCCCTGGGCTGTGGATCCCTGCATCTGCCTCCATCAGTCACTGGATAAAGGTCTATGATAACAGCTAGGGTATTCACTAGACCCTTCATCAGTGTGGACCAGTCCAGGCACCCCCTCGATGATTGCCAGCAGTCCAAGGTGGGGTCATCCCTGTGGATTCCTGAGGGCTTCCCCAGCACCCTGCCTCTTCCCACTCCCATGATGTAGGGCAAGGGATGGCCAGACTGCAGCCCAAAGTTTCAGAGAGGCTAGCTGACAGGGAGGGACACATAGATAGCCCAGCAAAGGAGAAGTGAATGGGATCTGCATTGAGCAGGCTGGGGTGGGAGGGGGTGGTGGAGGGCATGGAATGAGGGAGTGAGAACATAGGGAAATGAGAGGGTCTAGCTGGAGCAGGGATGGAGTGGGAGATCAGGGAAGGAGATACTGTGATGACATGAAACTCTAAAGGAGTTCATGAATGAGAAAACTGTTACTGACAAAAATGAACCCTATAATTAAAAATTAGTAACCAGAATCTGTACCTTATATAAAATTCAAAACATGGAGGATTAGACTCACTTATTATTAAAAATACAAAATTATTGATTGTGTTCTCTTAGAATTGAAGTTTAAATTTTTCTCCAGATGGACTTGTCTTTCTATTTAATAATGTTATTTTGTGTGCTGTAGTGTTCTGTGGGTTTTGCTGTTTTGCATATGTCTATACACTTTATTGAAGTTCAATTTAATATAATATTTTGATTACCTCTTAGAGTATATAATCCCTCATATTTCCGTCATACTCACCACCCAGTCCTCCCAGATCCAGCCCTCACCTCCTCTCCAGCATTTTATCCTCCATATTTTATGTAAGCCACTATGCCATGTGAGTTGCCCATATACTATTGGCTATGAGGTCATTTACTACAACATGGTTGGTCTAGCAGGTGCCATACCTTTAATAAAAACTGATTCTCCTTCTTCTGGAGACTTTCACAGTTCAGTAGCTTCTCAGTTAGCCATGGGGATTAAGGAGCCACTCCCATCTCCATTCTTGGTTAAATGGATTGCTCATCTACAGGCTTTGTTCTGGCAAATGCAGTGGTATTAGTTCATGAGTACCACAGTCCAATTTGGTACAGAAGATATTGTTTTGATCAGGTGATCCCTAACCTCTGATTCTTGAAAACCTGTTCTTGTCTTCCTTCATGGTGGTCCCTGAGCCTATGTCAGTGGGTTGATATATATTTCCAAATGTGGCTGACCATTCTACTGTCACTTATTCTCTGCATTCTGATGACTTCTGGGTATCTGTGTTAACGACTGTCCACCGCACAAATGTGCTTCTCTAATGATGTCTAGAGTTGCACTAACCAGGGGATATGGAGATGAACTTAGAGGACTGTTTGATACTATGTTCATTTAGATAATTAATGGGAGTGATTTCCCCTTGGGGATCTTGGCCAGATTATATTACCATGAATGCATTTCTGTTTAGTGAGCACATCTTCAATCCAATAAGAAAGTAATTGGTTACCAATAGAACATTTGTGCCACTACTGCAGATAAGGCATATCTTGCCTTGCCAGTTGTTACCATATCTAGCCTGTAGAAGATTACTTTTATTTCTATCTTGATGAGTTTGATTCTAATTCATCATTATATCAATTTAAATTTTCTAATAAATGAATAAAATCAAATAGTAAAAAATTGACAACCCTTCAACTATGTGTGACAATCATGAAACAATCACCTTTCCATGCTAAAAGTGCTTATATTCTTGATCTCTTTGAAGCCTTACACATATAACCACAGTTACTATTCATTAATGTATGTAACAACTATGTGATGTCTAGGAGCTAGTCACATTTGTCTTCTCACACTGATAAATGAACTTGGTTTTGGGATACATATGACTAAACATGGAACATATTATGGAGTTCAGAGAGCTAAAGTTAAACAGATAATTTCAGACCCCAAACAGGAATGCAACAACAACAAACACCTCATATTGTATTGAAGGAATTGTATAAAGGCATGTCATTCTTAAAATCAATCTTTCATGAACTCACCCATTTATTTACTCATATTATTTTTCCAGTATGATTGTAACACAGAATTTAAAAAATTATATCTTCTTACAAAAGATGGATAGACCCCATGATCCTGGAACATTGAGAATAAAAAGGTATCACTGTGTCTTTTATACTCTGAAATGGTTGGAAAAGAATTGTCTCTTGGAATCCACTACAGACAACCTTAGACACCCTTGCATTGTCGTTACAACACCTTTTTCTTTATCTAAGCCATGACATTGGCTGTAATTTACTAAAGAAACCAAATAATGTGAAGCCCATCCACAGTTTACCCATCCTTATTTGATTACTTCAAAAAACAACCAATTTCTAAAGAAATTACAGGGTATCAGAGATTAGAGTATTATTAAAAACCTGTGGTGAGACACAATAGTCTTCCTCAAGATACAGGAAACTGGATGCAAGGTGACAGTTAATGCTGAGTGGTTTTCAGAATAGGAACCCTCTCACCATCTGTGCTCAGTGATCTACAGAGAAGCTGCTGTAATGTTCACTAGGGGAGGAATACCATCTGCATTTTATTTTATTGTTCTGCAAAAGAGCCAAAGTAAACTTTTACCATCGTATCATGGAACAAAACCCACAGACAACCTGATCTCACATGGCAAAAAGCATGAAGTAACACCACTGAAGTCAGGAACAAGAGAGAGATACACACTCTCCCGACTCCTTTACAGAACTGTGGTTGGAGGACTGACTGGAGCAATAAGGCAAGAGAAGAAAAACAAAGAGGGCACAGAGAGAAAAAGAAGTCGAACTACCCATGTTTGTGAATGACATGATGCTGTACATTAGAGATACCAAAAGTTCTACAGGAAAAATCTAGAAAAGATCAACTGATTCAGTAATTTGGGCAGACAGACAATTGACTTGCTCAAATAAATATCTTTTATATACATCAATAACAAATGCACAGAGAAGAAATTCATAAACATACTCCCATTCACAAGAGTCTCAAAAAATTTCTAGTAATAAATCTAACCAAAGAATTGAAGGTACTCTACAATGAAAACTTTAAACCTCTTAAGAAAGAGACAGAAATACAATAGGAAACAGACATTCCATGCTCATGGAGTGGTAAAAATTACATTGTAATAATATAATCTGTTATACCAAAACAATTTTGTCACTGCAGTCCCAGTCAAAATCCCCAACCCCTTCTCCACAGAAACAGAAAAATATTATTCTAAAATTCTTATGGACCCCAAACAAAAGACACCAGGCAGTCCAAATAATTCAGAAGAAAGAAACAATACTGGGGTATTATTTTCTAGATCTTATGGTAAATTACAGAGCCATAGTAATAAAAACATTATTCACTGGCAGGAAAACAAACATATTGGACAAAGATGTCAAAAACGTATGCTGCGGATAAAAACAAACATCTTCCACTAATAGTGCTAAGAAAACTGGATGCCAACATACAGAAGAATAAAGTTACATTAAAACAAACTAAAAATTGATTAGAGACCTAAACCTGAAACTTCTAGAAGGATGCACATACAGTAGCCCACATGATATTCGTATAGAAAAGGACTTTCTGAATAGGCCTCCATTAGCACAGGAATAATAGCCAACTGATTACAAGTGAGATTTCATGAAACCTAAGCTCCTGCATGGCTAAAGGGACAATCCACCAGGTGAAAAGGAGGCCCACAGTGTATATACAGATATATAACAGAGAATTTAATATCCAGAATACACAAAGAACTAAAGAAACAGTAAGTAAAAAAAAAAAAGAATGACCAATTCAAAAATGTGGGCCTGGGAACTGTACAGAGAGTTACAAAAAGAAGAAAAAAAATTGCCAGGAAACCTCCAAAATGATCATCATTCTTAGCTATTAGGGAAATGCAAATCAAAAGAATTTTGATAATTCATCTTACCTCAGTCACAATGGCAAAGATTAGCAAAACAATGAACAACAAATGTGAAGGTTAGTACAATTCTATTCAAGCCATGACCTCCTCATGCAGTGGAGGTAGGGTGGAAGGAGGGCTCCTGCAGCTGGACTGTTAAGGGAGAGGAGGGCAAGAAGGATAGTGAACCTCACTTAGCTGTGTCCTAGTCCAGTAATACTGATTTATCACTATCAAGGAGAAGTCACTGCGTGCACAATAATTCACATTTTATGTTGTGCATAGTTTTCATTGTGGTCACCATTACGTTAACACACATCATGGCTACAGTGCCACACACACACAGCAGAGTCACAAACTTAACTCATCCCTGTGCTTTTGGAAACAGAGCCCTTCTTCTGTCAGCTTGACTCAGTGTTTGGAGGGATGAAAACCTAGATGTATTTCTAAGGTATTATATTTCTTTATGACATTGTGTTCTCAGATACAGATAATTAGTGGGTGGACTCAATGTTATGGGATCGGCCATATTATGACATTTCATTGGTTCATGGTAGATAAAAGAATATTACAGAAAGTCAAAGTTCAGATTCAAAAAGAAAACTTGATTTCTGCATTAACATGAAGTTGATCATTTGAAAATCAATTCAGTAGAACCATTAATTTCATCAGAAAGACACAAACTGTTTACAGAGGGGCATGAATGTAATATTGGCATTCACACATACATCTGTAGAAAAGGAACATTCTGTAACTCCTGGAAAACAAAGCTAGGATTGAGAGTCTCCAGTTCTACAGAACATGGTGTCTGCTATAGTGACTTGTTCAGACCTGCCATGGGCCCTTTGTGGCCCTTTTCCCTCTTATCTACCATGGCATCATCTGGTGTAAAACAGTTTGTATCACCATAAATGGCTTTCCCATGAGCAGTCTCTTGGTTCACCATTATGGCAGAATCCACTAAGAGGATTTCATGTCTTGGGACTTGTTCTCTATGGTCTTGGATGAAATCATACTGCTTGTGGCTGGAAAAGAGTCTAAAAAAAAATATTTTTATGCATACTGTTTGTTATTCTGAAAGCAAGGCCTCAGATTCAATGCCTGAGGGAAGTAATTATTGGGTAATTCCACAGCGGAGGAGTGAAGAATCCTTTCAGAAAGAACGTGGGATGTTTCAAGAGATATCTCTAGTCACCAATAAAATTATAAACAAATACTTACATATATGAGCTATGTATGTATATACATGCTGGACCCTGCAGAGTCCACCTTACCATACTCAAGGGTAGGCAGATACTTTTTTAATATGCTATGCCCTTGGATCTTTATCTCTTGCTTTCTGCAGATTCCTATTCTTGTGTGCTCCTACAGAAGCAATGAGTGCTTAGTCATAATGAACTACTATTTAACTGGTGAGGGAAATGTGGTGATTGTTGGAAATTTTCCCAGCTTATACTGTCTACCCACTCAACAAAACAATTGAATGACTAAATTTAACAGAGATATTATGATCGAGTAAGTCTTTTATTCATTTATTCCTTTTCAAGGTTTTGCATTCATATGCCCTAGGGGAAGTACAGACTCAAACATTATTCCGTCTCTATCCCTTTAAGATATTTCCTAGTGATCCTGCCCTGGAATTCCCTTCTGGACAAGAAGTGAGTGCTTGGGATCAGCCTAGATCCCATCCCTGGACACCAGACACTCCGGGGAAGACCTGCCCAACTTGGCCCCAGTTTCTGGCCACCGGGCAGGATCCCTTCTACATCCACCCCTACCTGGAAGGCTCCCCTTCTCCAAGACCTCCGGCAGACCCTGAAACCTCCAAGCCATGCCCCCATGCCCATCATCACCTGAGACCCCAGCCACTTCTGAGACATAGAGACCAGCCCCTATCTCTCATCCTGCCCCAGACTTCCTGTCTGGACAAGAGCTCCCATCCTGCCCTGGAACAGAATCAGTCATTAAAAGTCTGTCAACAAAAAAAGCCTAGGGCCAGGTTGTTTCAGTGCAGAATTCTACCAGATCTTCAAAGAAGAGTTAATACCAATATTCTCTAATTATTCCACACAATAGAAACAGAAGGAACATTACCAAACTCCTTCTATGAGCCTACAATTACCCTGATTCCTAAACCAAACAAGGATACAACAAAGAAAGAGAACTACAGATTGATCTCTCTCATGAACTTTGATGCAAAAATACTCAATAAAATACTGGCAAACAGACTCCAAGAACACATCAAAACAATTATCCACCATGATCAAGTAGGCTTCATCCCAGGGATGCAAGGGTTGTTCAACATACGAAAGTCCATCAATGTAATACACCACATAAACAAACTCAAAGAAAAAAACACATGATCATCTCGCAAGATGCAGAAAAGGCATTTGACAAAATCCAATACCCCTTCATGATAAAGGTCTTGGAGTGATCAGGAATACAGGGAACATACCTAAGCATAATAAAGGTAATTTACAGCAAGCCAACAGCCAACATCAAATTAAATGGAGAGAAACACAAAGCAATTCCACTAAAATCAGGAATGAGGCAAGGCTGTCTGCTCTCCCCATACTTATTCAATATAGTACTTGAAGTTCTAGCCAGAGCAATAAGATAACATAAGGGGATACAAATTGGAAAGGAAGAAGTCAAGCTTTCCCTATTTTCAGACATGATAGTATACTTGAGTGACCCCAAAGATTCAACCAAGGAACTGATACAGCTTATAAACACCTTCAGCAACATAGCAGGATACAAGATCAACTCAAAAAAATCAGTAGCCCTCCTACATACAATTGACAAACAGGCTGAGAAGGAAATCAGAGATATATCACCCTTTACAATGGCCACAAATGATATAAAATACCTTGGGGTAACAGTAACCAAGCAAATGAAGAACCTATATGACAAGAATTTTAAGTCCCTGAAAAAACAAATTGAAGAAGATGCAGAAAATGGAAAGATCTCCCATGCTCATGGATAGGCAGGACTAGCATAGTAAAAATGACAATTTTACCAAAAGCAATCTACAGATTCAATGCCATCCCCATCAAAATACCAACACAATTCTTCACAGACCTGGAAAGAATAATACTCAACATCATATGGAAAAACTAAAAACTGAAGATAGCCAAAAAATTCCTGTATAATAAAACAACCTCTGGAGGCATCATGATCTCTGACTTCAAGCTCTACTATAGAGCTACAGTAATAAAAACAGCTTGGTACTGGCATAAAAACCGACATGTGGACCAATGGAATCGAATTGAAGACACTGACATTAATCTGCACATCTATGAACATATAATTTTTGACAAGGAAGCCAAAACTGTACAATGGAAAAAAGAAAGCATCTTCAACAAATGGTGCTGGCATAACTGGATGTCAATGTATAGAAGGCTGCAAATAGATGCATATCTATCACCATGTACAAAACTTAAGTCCAAGTGGATCAAAGACCTCAACATAAATCCAGTTCCTCTGAACCTTATAGCAGAGAAAGTAGGAAGTAGTCTTGAATGCATTGGCATAGAAGATCACTTTCTAAATATAACACCAGTAGCTCAGACACTGAGAGAAACAATCAATCAATGGGACCTCTTGAAACTGGGAAGTTTTTGTAGAGCAAAGGATATGGTCAACAAGGCAAAGCGACAGCCTACAGAATGGGAAAAGGATTTCACCAACCCACATCTGACAGAGGACTGATATCCAGAGTATATAAGGAACTCAAGAAATTAGACATCAAAATGCCCAACAGTCCAATTAAGAAATGAGCTATACAAAATCAAAAAAAAGGAAAAAAAAGAAATGAGCTATAGAACTAAACAGAGAATTCTCAACAGAGGAAGCTCAAATGGCTGAAAGACATTTAAGGAATTGCTCAACATCCCTAATTATCAGGGAAATGCAAATCAAAACAACTCTGAGATACCACCTTACGCCTCTCAGAATGGCTAAGATCAAAAACACTGAAGACACCTTATGCTGGAGAGGATGAGAAGCTAGGGGAACTCTCCTCCACTGATAGTGGCAATGCAAGCTTGTACAACCACTTTGGAAATCAATATGGTGCTTTCTTAGAAAATTGTGAATCAATCTCCCCCATGACCCAGCTATAACACTCTTGGGCATATACCCAAGGAATGCCCAATCATACCACAAGGACACTTGCTCAGCTATGTTCATATCAGCATTGTTTGTAATAGCCAGAACCTGGAAACAACCTAGATGCCCTTCAACTGAAGAATGCATAAATAAAATGTGGTACATATACAGAATGGAATACTACTCAGCAGAGAAAAACAATGACATCATGAGGTTTGCAGGCAAATGGATGGATCTAGAAAAAATCATCCTGAGTGAGGTAACACAGACTCAGAAAGACAAACATGGTATGTACTCACTCATAGGAGGATACTAGATGTGGAATAATGATGACTGGACTGCTACTCACAACACCAGGGAGGCTACCTGGAAAACAGGACCCAAAGAAAGACACAGGGATCGCCCAATGATGGAGAAATGGGTGAGATCTACATGAACAGCCAGGACATGAGTGGGGGAAATGAAGGGCAAGGGTCAAGGAAAAGAGAGCTTAGGGGAGCGGGAGATCCTGGCTGGATCAAGAACAGAGAGGGACAACAAGGAATGTTCATGGTAAATGAAGACCACATGAGAATAGGAAGAAGCAAAGTGCTAGAGAGGCCCACTGAAATTCACAAAGATGCCCCCACAAAAGACTGCTGGCAATGGTTGAGAGACAGCCCAAACTAACCTACTCTGGTGATAGGATGGCCAAACACCCTAATTGTCGTGCTAGAAACCCCATCCAATGACTGAGGGAACTGGATGCAGAGATCCATGGCTACGCCCCGGGTAGAGCTCCAGGAGTCCAACTGGTGAAACAGAAGAGGGTTTATATGAGTGAGAATTGTTGAGACCAAGGTTGGATAAAGCACAGGGACAAATAGCCAAACAAATGGATACAAATGAACTATGAACCAATGGTTGAGGGGCCCCCAACTGGATCAGGCCTCCTGATTAGGTGAGACAGTTAGCTGATTGGCTTGATCTGTTTGGGAGGCATCCAGGCAATGGGACTGGGTCCTGTGCTCAGTGCATGAGTTGGTTGTTTGAAACCTGGGGCTTATGCAGGGCCGCTTGGCTCAGCCTGGGAGGAGGGGACTGGACTTGCCTGGACTGAGTCTACCAGGTTGATCTCAATCCTCGGGGGAGTCTTTGCCCTGGAGGAGATTGGAATGGGGGGGTGGCGTGGGGGAAAGGGAGCGGTGGGAGGGGGGAGAACAAGGGAATCCGTGGCTGATATGTAGAATTAAATTATATTGTAAAATAAAATAACATAATAATAAAAAAGATACTTCCTAGTGACTCTTCTGGTATTTTCAAATAGAAAAAGGAATTAGGGTTTTATTCTTTCTCTTTTCTGTTGTAGACATAAGGGATTGCCCCCATATTCTCTTTCATGCCTATGTCTCCTCGGGATTTTGATGTTTGGAATGTTAGTTATGAAAGAGGAAGATTATATTATAGAGGATTGACAGAATATTTGAGGGGATTCTAGAAGTCTAGACACGCTCTTGTGAGAAGGGATGATGTCACTAAAGTTAGTTACTAGCAATTTCCTTGTGTGAGGCTATAGTGACAAATACTGTCTCAGTTTGCTGCAGAAGATTTCAGAGCATAATGTAGGAATTAGACACTGGGAACCACTCTATGCATTAGAAATGCTTTTATCTGTCTCAGATCCTTCATCTGACATTTATTATTTGTATTATCTGATAATGTACCTTGTTCACTCTTGTGCTTTACAGCAGATGGTGTCCCTGTTCCTCCCTGTTCCTCCTCTTCTCCTCTGCTCTCCAATCTCAGCAGCTCAGGCACCACTCTGAATCAGCCTGAATCTCTCTTCAGGTTCTACAGCAGCAATCCCATGCATGCAGAGATCACACTTGTGATGATCTCTCTGTGGCTGGCTTGTCTAATATGTGTAAGAAGAGAGTGCTGTGACAATGTGATTTGATCTCTTATGAAGTCAGAAAAAAACTAAAATAAACTTATAAAAGCTATAAGCATTTAACATATTTGATTAGACAAGCCATTTTCAATTTATACTTTCAATAGAGAGTGAGACATATGCAAGCATATGCACTTCAAGTTTCACAACCACTTTCATGCTTTTGATAAAAATTTTACATAGGTGTGAGGAACTATGTGTGTAATTTGAAAGAGGGATTGTTCGGTCATTCTCCACACACATTTAATTTCCACACTGTGGCTGAATAAGTATATTTATCTTAATTAAATAACTACAAAACACCATAAGTCATAGAGCTAGCATTATTTTATATGACACTAATTTTGTGTAGTCTAATTTTCTAATTGGATTTTACTTTTTTGTCAAAATTAAGAAGATAGTAAATGAACGTTTGATTGGTACTGAATAATGTCTAATAGGTACAATATATGTCTACCATCTGATTAAAGCAGATTAATCTACATAAGCACATGTTGATGTACTATGGTGATATTTTATTTGTACTGAAATGTGATTTTATTTGTATGTTAATAAATAAAGTTGCCCGGGGGTCAGATCTATTAGCAAGCCATAGCAAAAGCTGGGTGGTGGTGGTGCATGCCTTTAATCCCAGCACTTGGTAGGCAGAGCTAGGTAGATCTCTGTGTGTTCCAGGATACAGCCAGCATTGGAGACACATGCCTTTAATCTCAATACCAACCATAGAAGACATGGAGATCTGTACAGACAGGCAGTTACTAGGAGGTCATGTGGTTGGGTTTACACCCAACGAGAAGGCAGAACAGAAACTCTATAAAAAAAGACAGACACAGGAAGTAGGTCTCTTTCAGAGAGATACAGCAACAGTGAAGGGTAAGGTTTTTAGCTCTTAGCTATTGCTCTGACCTCTTGGCTTTCATCTCTGTATTGGATGTGTGTTTCTTATTGAATAAGACAGTTACTTCTACAATGTACACTAATAGAATCTTTATGCATGGTGATTAATTTTCCCTGCAAAGTAATAATGACAGTTTCCCACTCTGTTGGTGTGCTTTTCCTTAACACTAACTTAAAAATATGGCTGACTTAGTATGTTCAAGTTGCATTTTCTCAATTATGTGTACATTTGTATATTAATAACTTGAAACAATTGATGTATTAGAACAATATGAAAAGTCAGATTTTAAGATTTTTATTCTATTTTACTGGGGATATATTTCAGTTGATACTTTTATCTAATTAAAAGACATAAATATCTGCTCACTGGCTGTTTGAAACTATTTTTACAAGGTATTACTAATTTGAATATTTATATTATGTCACACTGAAAGTGTAAAATAACACAAACTTTTAGTTGTACAAGGTCTATTTATCAGTGATCAAAACTATTTTTCAGACATGGCACAGCTTTCATGCTTCGCTCTAAAACTATTTTCTTTAAGTTTTGCTTTGTCGTAGTTATCAGTAATATTTATACATGTTCATTTATCATCATGACAATGGTATCTAGGCGGTAGAGGATGATAATTCATCATATATAAATATGTGCAGTGATTAAACTATGGAATTTAACATGTCTTTCTTTTCAATTTTAACTGTATTAATTATCCATTTTATAACAAGCCATATTTTATCAGAACCAAACATCTTACTGGATATCATGGTGGTGCATGCCAAAAATCTGAGCATTTGTGAGGCACAGAAAGGTCAACCTATGTTTTCAAGTCAAGCATGGGATACATAGAAATTCTGGAACATGCAAATACATATATTGAGTACTCTTTGAGAAATATTTTAGATTCTCTTACTTTATTAGAACTAATAAAACAACATAGTTTGTAAATAACTTTTAGTGAAAAATTCATATGTAATAATATTTTGGGAAGATGTATACCCCTCTTGAGTTACCCACAGTGTGTATGAATCTTGGTTCCCAGGAGAACAAAATGCCAAGCTTTAAGTCTGTATTCTCACAATTGGATGGATAACCATCATCCCATTTAGTTTGTCATTGTTGTGTACATAGTGCATATAAACATAAAGGAGTCCTTATTGAAATCATCTGGGCTCTGAATATGTAAAATGAATTTAAACTAATATATTTTGTATTTAAATTATCTGCTCACAATTTTGAGCTTCATATTCCATTGGTTGTTAGAAAATGGAAGGTTTCTGGGCCAGAATGCTCATATTTTGAGGATATTTTGAAAGTATTGTTTTATGTTGATGTGTTATTTAAGGCTGTGTGCATAGTGGACAAAGAGCACTTTCTGGAAACATATCCTCTATCTAGAGGTTTACAAGTCCACGGGGATTGTAAAATATAGAGGTAAAACTGACTTATGATGTCATTTATCTTCAGAATATCTCTATTTACTTTTTTCCATGTTACCTGTCTGTTGCTGAAAGTGGAGTATTGAAATGACCCACCATCTCTGTGCTGGAGTTGATCTATGCTTTAAATCTAAGACTCTTCAAATAGTAAAATTGGGGACTGTATTTGATGTGTACAAGATTAGCATTGCAATTCCCTATTGTTGGATTTTTCATTTAATGAGTACAAAGTATACTTCACTGTCTCTTCTAAATAGGTTTTGTTGGAGTCTGGCCATCACTTATTTCACATCTAGTATCCACTTATGAGTGAGTACTTAACATGTTTGACTTTCTGAGTCTGAGTTACCTCACTCAGGATATTTTCTAGTTCCATCCACTTGCCTGCAAACCTCATGATGTCATTGTTTTTCTCTGCTGAGTAGTATTCCATTATGTATATGTACCACATTTTCTTTATCTATTCTTCAGTTGAAAGGCATATAGGTTGTTTCCAGGTTCTGGCCATTACAAATAATGCTGCTATGAGCATAGCTGAGTATGAATTCTTGTGGTATGATTGAGCGTTCCTTGGGTATATATCCAAGAATGGTATAGCTGGTTCTTGAGGGAGATTGATTCCCAATTTTCTGAGAAATGGCTATACAGACTTCCAAAGTGGCTGTATAAGTTTGCAACTGGTCTGTGTGATGCATGTATGTGAACCAGGACTTCATGAACCATGTCTGAGAATGCCAGATCAGTCAGGAAGACAAGAATAAATAATAATCCATGAAGAAGGTAGGGACTGGCACACACTCTTATACACACAGGGTCCCCAAAAGAGGAAGAGGATGCCTCATGTGTCTCTAAAGCCCCAGGACTCTTCCCATGATGCACTTCCCTTATTCTCATGGAAATCCACTTTGTTCAGTTGGCTTCTCCATTCAAATAGGATGTGTGGGGGGGGGGTGTGCGTGTATGCATGTGTGTGTGTAAAAGAAAAAGTGTGTGTGTAAGAGAAAAAAGGAAAAAATGGAATAAAATAAAATAAGGGGAAAATGTTTTAATCTCATCATGGAAGCTGCAGTGTGAGACAATGATTCAAGCCATGAACCCCTTCGTGCATTTATCTTTACTTGCAAGTGTTCATTGCAAAGAGTCATTGGTCTGGTTCGAGGCCTTTGGTTTCTACTATCTTATCAATGCTGGGCCCTAACTAGGGCTCCTCCTGGATATCCTGTTGTTGCCCTGTGTTTTAGAAATCTTGAGACTTTAGGTCTACAGTCCAGGTCCCTTCACAAGCTCCAGCAGATCATAGATGGGGCAGATTGTGGAGCAGGCCAAGTCATATCCTTTAGTCTGGGCCTGTGAAGCTGTAGGATTGGTGGAATAGATGTCAAATGGGAACAACTGTTCCATGTTTAAAACTTGGGTGCAGGCTCACTCACACACCAGCACTAACAAGGATGGCTCCATTGTGCTTCTCTGGTGAGGTGCAGGGCCTGCTCTCCCAAGTGTTGCATTTGGTGGGGGTCAGGTATAGCTCTCCCACTCTATGACCACAAAGCCAGCTTTATCACTTGCCCTAGATATTGATGGATTAGGGGAAGAGGGTAACGCTCCTCCACCGATGCTTCCTCAAGATAGATGCATAATTGGGACAGATCTGCCATACTCACAATTTTTCGGCTGGCTAATTCACAACCACACTAACAAGGTTGGCTATATTCTGCTTTTCTCCTGAAGTATGGGGTTTGCTCTCCCAAGTGTTGCAGCTCCTGGGGGTCACGGATAGTTCTCCCTTTCCTATGACCACAGGACATGCTCTTCCTAGTACCCATCTGTCTGGTGTTGGCATGGGATGGCATGAGCTTGCTTCCTCCCCCTCCCCTCACCCAACAATGCCTGGTTCATGTAGAAGAGCTGGCCCTGTGGTCTGAAGAGCTGACCCTGTGGTCTTAAGTGCTGAAGGCATTCTTTTAATTGATGTCCCCTCTTCTCAGACGACTTTATTTGATGACTCAGATATCAAGTTGTTAGAAAACTATTCAGAACAATTGACGCCATATAATTTGACACACAAATACATCACTACAAAGCTGCCTTTCCTTACCCATTCATCCCCAAGATCTCACATTAAATTCTAAGTAGGGGCTGGAGAGATGGCTCAGCATTTAACAGCACTGGATATTCTTCCTGAGAACCCAGGTTCAAGTCCCAGCACCAATATGGCAGCTCAAGTTACAGATCCAGTACCCTGACCCAGATATACATGCAGGCAAATCACCAATGCATATAAAATAAAAATAAACAAGTATTTTTAAAAACATAAGTAACTTTACATGTCCCACAGTTTTAAAAGTTCTACAATGGAACACACTAAAATTTCACTCAGAGGTTAAGAGTACTGGCAGATCTTCCAGAGGTCCTGAGTTCAATTCCCAGCAATTTGATTTGGCTCACAACCAGCTATAATGAGAGCTGGTGTCTTATTCTGGCATTCAGAAATACATGCATGCAGAACACTATACATAATAAATAAATCTTTTTTAAAAAATACAGTCCTTCTGGGAAGTGGTGGCACACACCTTTACTGCCAGCACTCAGGAGACAGACACAGGTGGATCTCTGTGATTTCAAAAGCAATCAGATCTACAGAGTGAGTTCCAGGCCAGCCAGTACTATGCAAAGAAACATTGTCTCAAAAAAAAAAAAAAAAAAAAAAAAAAAAAAAAAAAAAAAAAAAAACAGAAAAATCAGTTCCTTTATCATATCCAGTCTCTTTTAAAACCCAAAAATATTTTTAAAAGTTTGAAATCTCCCAAGCATGGGCTCCTAAAAAAATAAAAAATAGGTTAAATAATTCCTTACTTCTAGAGGGAAAGGCACAAGGCAAAGTCTCTCTCTGACAAATAAAATCCACTCTCTAACTGTGTAATAGTTTGATTTCGAATGTCTGGATCCACTTACTATCCTCTGGGCTTCTCCAAAGGGCTTGGGGCACTTCTTCAGTTCCATCCTCTGCAGCACACACAGCTTGCCTTCCAGGCTCAGGATGGCTCCACTCTATAGCTGCTGCTGTTCTTGTCAGTCACCCCACAGTACTGACATCAACCACAATGCTGGGTCTTCTGCTGCAACATGGCTGCACTTTCAACATCTCTTCATGGTTCCAAGTCTCAAATTCTCTGTATGACTCCTTTAATTCTGGATCTTCAAGTACTAGTGTACTTCCACCTTCACCAATGGCATCTCCTGGCTTCTCACAGTACCGAGCCTCTGCTGGAATCCATGACCAATTCATGCCTTCAAAACCAGTACCACCTGGGTGACTCTCACACCACCACATTTGACTGCCAGCATGAAATACAACTGCCTCTGGGACACAGCATCCATGTGCCCTCAGGAACCACTTCTCAGAAGATTTCAACTGAACAATGCAGGGCTCCTCTTTTTTTATATTTTTTTTTTAGAGACAACATTTCTCAGTGTAGTTTTGGTGCCTGTACTGGAACTCAATCTATACACAGGCTGGCCTTGAACTCACAGAGATCCACCTGGCTCTGCCTCCTGAGTGCTGGGATTAAAGGCATGCAGCACCGCCACCACTGTGAGCTCATCTTAATCACCACTATTTTCTCAACTCTAGCCAACCAGCATCTAGTATCTCAGTAAAGCAAACGTTTCAATTTAGTAGTTCAGATATTTTGTTAATCATAGCTGATTATTCAGCCTCAGCTAACCTGGGCCACAAAAATCTTAATTCAAAATAACAAATTGCCCCAACAGAGACTTTAAACTTCCCTCTGAAACTTCATAAGCCATGTTCCATTCTTCTGCATTATCCTCAACATCCTTATATTCCAAGCTACTACAGAACAGCTTACCATTCAGTAAACACTCAAAGGATTTTCTTATACAGTGTTTTCAAAGTCCCTCCAAAATCCTCCTACAAAACAACATGGTCAAGTCTGTCAAAGCAAGACCCCACTCCTTGTAACAATTTGTCTTAGTTAGAGTTTCTATTGCTGCAATAAAACAACATGGCCAATAACCAAGTTGGAGAGGAGAGGGCTTATTTTGCACATACTTTTACATTTGAGTCCATCATTGAAGGAAGTCAGGACTGAAGTCAAACAGGGCACAAACCTGGAGGTAGAACTGAGCCAAAGGCCATGGGGAGGTGCTGCTTACTGTCTTGCTCAGCCTGCTTTCTTATAGAACTCAGAACCACCAGATTAGGACTGTCACCACCCACTTTGAGCTGGGCCCTCCCAGTCAATCACTAATTAAGAAAATGCCCTGTAGCTGGATCTCATGGAGACATTTTCTTTTGGCGGGGTAGGAGGCATCAAGACAGGGTTTCTTCATGTAGCCTTGGCTCTTCTGTAACTAACTCTGTAGACCAGGCTGGTCTCAAACTTACAGACATGTGCCAGCCTATACCTTGCAAGTGCTGGGAATAAAGGTGTGCACCACCACCGACAGCTTAAAAACATTTTCTTAACTGAGGTTCCCTCCTCTCAGATAAGTTTAGATTGTGTCAGATTGACAAAAACTATCCAGTGCAGGGTACTTGAGTTGAAAGGAGAAGTGGACACAGGCTTCATTCTTAACCCAGAAGAAATATCCAGTTGATAGCCAGCTGCTAATGAAAGTTTAGTTTCCTCCAAGGGAGCCTCACTGGGGAAACCAACTACTTTAGAGGGTAGAGTGCATGTGCAATAGTAGATGGCCATCAGATGAATGAACTCAATGGCTTCTTTGGATGTTTCTTGTCTCACAATATCATGTCGGGGTCTTTTACTTTCTTGTTTGTTCTTTGCTGTTTTTAACCTCTTTTGTTGTTTTGTCTTCTTATTTTTTTCTTCTCTTACTTTACCCTATTAGTTTCTTTGAGTATATACAATGGCTATCACTTTAAGTTTTGATGGGATTGAGAATGTGCAAGCAAGTGGGTCTCTGCTTCATCTGACTTTTCTTGGGCTCCTTTCTTTCTTTCTCTTTGTTCCTTTTGTTAAACCTAATGTGTTTTTTTTTGTTTTATCCTAGTATAATTTCTGTAATGTATTTTATATTATTATTATCCCATAGAAACCTCTTTGCTTTCTAGTGAGAGACAGAAAGGTGTTGGATTCAGATGTGTGTGAAAGGGTGTGTGTTTGTGTGTGTGAGATGAGTGTATTGTAATGTGCATGTGTGTATATAAGAGTCCTTGGAGGCCCTAAGAGGGCATTGATCCCTTGGAGCTACCATTACAAGTGGTATGAACTACATTTTATGAGGGCTGTGTATTGAACTCAGCCACTTTGCAAGAGCAGCACATGATTTTGTCTGCTGAGACATATCTCCAGCTTCTGCAATATTCTGCAATAGTGTGTTTATCAAAACATTCTGATTTCCTAAATTCTACTCCTCTAACTCCCAGGATGCATCAGGATTCTCTAGTCTTCCCCCTATAAGGGCTAGCATTGTTTTGCATTCATCTGCAAACATGAGTTCACAAACTTCCTTCAGATTATTTCAATATTCATGTGATATCAAAGTCTTACATTCACTAAAATATCAAAAAGAAGCCTCAGATTTTATTATAAATCTTACAGTATATATGAGACAAATAGAACATTACTACTCTGCACTAATGTCGAACAGCCATGTCTTGTAAAAATAGGTGGCTAAGTGGAAGATTGTGGGAGACCATGTAGATAAAAGTAGTATAGAGTAGTATACTGATAAACAGCATCATTAAAAGAAACAGTGAGAGTCACTAGCTAACGAATAATCTTTCATCGTATCCTAATAGGTTGTTCAGTACCAACATTACATATGTCATTTAAAAATTTATGAAATGTGAGTTCTGGAAGATGATCTCTCCCTTAACTTTTGAAGAGAATTTCTCTCTGGTCTTAACAAAATGATGTAGCACTTGCGGACAAAGACACATCCCAACAAGCCTGTACTGGAGGCTAAGATAGAAAAGACCTCCACAGCCACCATGACCTTGCCCTTGGTACTGTGGTAGACAGGGAGAAAAGTGACCCAGACACTGCAGAACAAAAGCATGCTGAATGTCAAGAATTTGGCTTCATTGAATGTGTCATGGAGATTCCTGGCCAAGAAAGCCACAGTGAAGCTCCCCAGGGCCAGAGAGCCCAGGTATCCTAAGACAGAGTAGAAAGCAGTTACTGAGCCCTTGTTGCACACAATGATGATGTGGCCATGCTCAGAGTGTGCATCAATGTCAACAGAGGGAGGAGATATTCCCAGCCAGATTGCACAGAGAATAATTTAGATGGTGGTGCAGATGGGAATGATGTAGTTAGGTACCCCTGATACCAGGAGCCACTTCATCCTTCTTCCAGGAGTAGTGACTTTGAAAGCCAAAACCACAGTAATTGTCTTGGCCAACACAGTGGAAACAGCCACAGTGAATAAAATTCCATATGTTATTTGCTGCAGGATGCAAGTGACTGAGTTGGGATGGCCAATGAAGAGCAAGGAACAGAGGAAACAGAAGATGAGGGAGATGAGCAGGATGTAGCTGAGAGTGAGGTTATTGGCCTTCACAATGGGAGTGTCTTGGTGCTTCACAAAGATCCCAAGAACCAGAATGGTGAATGCAGACAAACACAAGACCATACTGGACAGAGTCACCCCCAAGGAGTCATCAAAGGCCAGAAAGGTCACATCTTTGTACAGGCAGTGGTTCTGCTCTGCATTGGCATACTGGTCCTCTGGACACTTCGTACACTGATCCATATCTGATGCAGAAAGCAAAAATATTGTTAGTGCAACTTCAGTATTTCTTATGGACAGGTCATGCCAGTGTATTTTGGGAACTTTACAACATCCACATACTTCATTGATAAAGATGTAATTGATACTTTTCTGAAGAGCAATGCTTCCATTTCATAATGCCTATCTTCTACAAGGACAAACGCAGATCACTATAACATGAATTTTTCTGTCTGAATTAGAAGTGATGCCCTCATGAGAGATGGAGACTTGGTCTTATCCAGGAACAAACTTCTTATACCTTTTTTTATTGCCATATGATCATCACCAAACACATGAGTAGCCGAGCAACAACAAATAAAATCTAGTGTGTGTGTGTGTGCAAGTGCATGTGTATGAGAAAGCAGTAAATAAAAAAGAGTGTTTGAAAACAATAAATGAAAAAGAGCTCATGAGTTTGAGAGATTTTCTTGCATGTGATATGTTAAAAAGAGAATGGGGACAAAGGGAGGTTTTATAATGATGTATGAAATTCTCAAGAAAAATTAATGAAATATAATGCCCTTAGTTGTATCCTCATCAGGAAATAGGGATACGCAGCAATGTATAATATGAAATAACCCTGCTGTTAAGGTAGAAAACTCTATACACACATAGCACCCATAAGTCTTGTATCTTATATAATCACCTTTGTGAGCACAGAGCACTTACTTCCTTCCCTAATTTCCTTCTATATGAGACCTGTGTGGGGACTTGCCACAACATTTTCCCCCTGGGTATTCTTGAGGAGTGAGGGATAAGAGATTTAGATAGAAATATAGAGGGAGAGACAGAGACAGACAGAGAGAGAGAGAGAGAGAGAGAGAGAGAGAGAGAGAGAGAGAGAGAGAGAGAGAGAGAGAGAGAACACAGGATAGCCTCAGAGAGGTCTAGATCTTAATCCACCAGCTCAGAACTTTATTCCAAAGGGCTTTTTATATCAATGCCAAGGAGGGAGGCAAAAGACATCCCCCTTACTAGATACAACTAAATGTAGACGCTACCAAACACCTAGTACCCAGGCCTGAGGTCCAATCATCTTCTTATGCAGCCCTACTGGGAAAGCAAGCACAGATATCACTAGGAAACTTCTGTGGATTCCAACCGACCGAGGTTCTACTAATGTACTCAATGGTGAAGTAGTTATTGGTAAAACAGCATGAACAAGACAACATGAGAACTCCCAAGTGAGAGTGGTAACACAGAATATTTGAATTGAACAATAATACGCCATTCATAAGTTGTAATTTCCACCACAGCAAGCAAGGGAAATATGATTGTAATTGGGCTAAACTGTGGATAA